>NC_064644.1:435032523-435338912 GCF_023864345.2 Schistocerca serialis cubense | reverse complement strand
AAGTTAGGTGGATCGACAACATACTCCTGTCATGTGACGCACATGCCGTCACCAGTGTCGTATAGAATATATCAGACGTGTTTTCCTGTGGAGGAACCGGTTGACCTATGACCTTGCAATGTTTTCGGTGGCCATTGGAGAGACACGTCCTTTCTTCTACTAATCGCTCGGTTTTGCGGTGCGGTCGCAAAACACAGACACTAAACTTATTACAGTGAACAGAGACGTCAATGAACGAACGGACAGATCATAACTTTGCAAAAATAAAGAAAGTAAACTTTTCCCTCGTGGGAGGTCTTGAACCAAGGACTTCTCGTTCCTCAGCTGCTCACGCTAACCACGAGACCACAGCACTGCTGAGCTCACATTGTCTTTGATGTTGCCTATGTTGCGCATGGACTACTCAGTTTGTATATTTTGCTTATTTTTTCATAGTTCCACACAACTTCTTCCTGTTTTCTCGATTGATCTGTGTTCAGTTTTTCAAGAACTATCCACTGTGCCAACTTATCAGTAATTCTAAGGGGGGTGCGATGGGGAGGTTCCCTTCTAAGTAATACTCTTGCAACCCACGTCTCCCCTCTTTCACAATTTTTTTCTTTCTCTAACTATCCCTTCTTACGCCCGAGTCCATCTTAAGCAGAAATAACTCGCATTGTAACAAGAGGTGAATCATAATCTCTATTTTTGTTCTCATTGCAGCATTGTAAAAAATAGGAAAACAGACAGGGAAAGGGTCGCAAATAACGTCATTTACAACTCGAAACATACCGTGCGATGGCTACTTCATACAATGGATACCGTGTTCGGAACGAAGATATGTGGCAATGCCAGTGTACATGCTTGACATACAGACGTCTGTTGCACTCATGAATACAACATTTAAGTAACAATTTAGAATTACAAGTAATGACATTGCTCATGAAATACTAAGGAGCTACTGGGAAATAATTACTCAGTCCCACTGCGGTAACATCAGTGTCATTCAAACTGCACGGCTACTGGAATTTATGTATGTTGATGCTACTGACGTTGTAGCAGCAGTACTCGTAATTTAGAGTTTCTTTAAGAACTCCTAGAACTAAATAATATATCACGTCACTGGTCTGGACGATGAACAGTCATAATCATTAATGTAGTCAAATCACGTAGAAAATATGTAAAACTCGGCAATCACTGGATTAACAAGTGAAATGCGTTTTCATGCGTTTTTGTGAGCTGCAAAGTATCTTCTTCTTTGTAGGTGTTGTTTTTCCAATGATTTTCGTCAGGAGATCTTTGCAATAGTTGGTGATCAAATGAATGAAGTCCGCAGTGACTCACAGAATCTGCGGTAAGAAGTTACATCAAAAGCAGTTAATAAAAATTGAAGTCAACTGTGCCAGTATTCACAGATTTGGTACTAAAGTCTTGTTTTATTATATAATCCAATTATAAAGAAACATTCAACCTAAAAAATAGAATAAGTGTCATGTAGAATTTACCCTGTATCATATATTAAACTAGTAATCACTACGTGACGGATGGTATGTTTTAGCTATAAAAGTGTTCGGTAGTGTGTTTCCTTCACTGTTTGATATATAAATAGTATAAACAACATAACCAGTAACTAAATTTTAAATTTTAAACATGTTTTGTAGAATGTATTAGTAATATGAAATCAGTGAATACAATGAACTCAAGTGCAGTGAAGTCGGGGAAAATTCACAACGAAGAAACACAGGGGGCTGGTATTTCGACAGCGTTGCTTTTCCAGGGACAACGCACCTGAGCTAAACGCCGCAACATCATCCTATGACTAAGCAGGCCCTCCAAAAATCGCCATAGATGAAAGCTTAAATAAAATAAAGAAGAACTGCCTTCAGTAATAATAGTGATTTTATTTCAATGCATGATTCATTTGGAGCCCTTGGAGCTCATCTTAAGGAGATTTGACAGTCGACATAAAAAAATATTTTTCAGGTTTATTTTAATTCTACTCCTGATAAAATCACAACGATAGTTTATGAATTTTATGAATATAAGTTACGAAACAAAGACAAATCGAAAAATAACTTACTGTTTTCAGGAGTGGATACATTATTTTTAAGCACAGAATGAATACACATATATACACTTTCCATTTTACAGCACTTTCGTAAACACAACTCCAAACATGTCGAAGAATTTCAAATGTGAGGTTGCAGCATTAATATAAATACACAGTTGTTATTATTTCTAAGAATACACATAGCTATTACATTATTAGTTGTACAGACATACACTTTATAAACAAATTTGTACATACATACACTTTATAAACAAATTTTTGTGAATATGTCAAATGTGGCAGTATGTTATCAAATAGTTGCACTATTATATATTTGTTTCTTTAGAAAAACTATAATTTTAAAATTACTGGAAAAACTGTGGCTGCTGAACTCCATTTGTTCATTCCAGATGCTGTAAGAAGATCTTTCTTTGTGTAACATTATTTCTAATTGCTGTGACAGATCAAGTTCTTTTACCGTGGTTTTCTTCGTGGGGTACAGTTACACTGCTGTGAACGTTACTTAGTCTATGTTCATGAAGGTACATGTTATTACGTGTTGTGGACCTGACGAAGTGGTTAAGTCCAAAAGCATGATTGAGTTCTTTGTATGGAGAGTTCTTCCAGTTTTGCCTGTGTAAAATGCAGGGCAAATCTCAGATTGTGATTTACATATTCAACTGTGTTCCGTTATTGGAGTGTTTGTGTTTACTGTGTGATGTAAGTGGTGTCAAAGTTCGTTAATTGTGGAAAAGGGTATTTTAATATTGTCGTGTCTAAATAAGTTAGCAATTTTTTATGATGCACTGCCTAAATAGGGAATGTCTGTGAAGATATAGGTTGTGTCAGTAGTTACCCCTGCAGTGCTTCTATTAATGATATTTCCCCGTACTTTGTTGTACAGTTTATCAATCGATTTTTCTGAAAATGCATTGTTTATTGTAAATCCTTTCATCATTTCAGTTTCTTATGTTAATGCTATAGGATTAAAAGGTAATGAGTTAGCCCTAAACTTAAAGGTTAGTGACAGGATGAGCTGCGCTCTGCTTTTACAAATCTGTTAAAGATCTGATGAATTTTCGTAATTTTAACAATTTGGTATTCGCATAATGTGCTGTATTTTGTGTCTGTATTTTTGATAGTGGTCTGAGGACTAAAATTTTTCTCGGAAGTGTTTGTTTTAGACTCGTCCTCTTTGTAATGAAAATGAAAACTATGAGTCCTTTATAATGGAACACTTGTTGTTCCACTGGGCACAAGAAATGTCTCTAAGGATTATTTTCTTAGTGTGAGACTGTTATCTTTACTTCCTCGTTCGTTGGGAATACAGTTCCGAACGGTTTTGCATCTAGGTTCCGCATTCTTGAATGGCTCGTTACCCCCGCCTCTTTCGCTGTCGCATATCTGATTTCCTGCGTCCCGTGCACGGGTACGAATATGCGATGCGAAATTCATATCAAAGGAGCAGCGCAGATCAAAGAGGCGGCCGTATGATTTGGCCGCCTTTGCGTGTTTCTCGGAGCGTGCTTTCCGCTGCGACTGAAACAGCGCCGCTTTAAGCTACGAGCATTATCACAATCTGGAGCAGGCGCCTCCACGCGGGAGATTGAATTTCAAATGCATCGGCGTCGCCTTGTATTTTCAGCGATGTGGGAACGGACCACCTTACACAGGCAAGGCACGGAGCCTTAGAAATCTGCGTTCTCTAACATTACCACACGGTAAAATGTGCCTCACATAAAATTTTTTCCCGTCTCTCTACAGTCAGCTACCGTAATATTTCCCTCTCTTAGTCGCGAATAAATGTCTGCCTGTCTACGTACATCATAAGCAAAGCCGCACACCTGCTAAATTATGAGTCTGGTCTGAAACGTTATCTTTTTACCAAGTTTATCAGTATGGAATAGAAACCGCGTTTAATGGTCGAAGACAGTCCCATTTGGTAATTAACATTTTCAAGAGATGATTGTGTTTAATTTACGTGACATGAAGTCAGAAATCATGGAAATATTTTACGTGTCCATCTTATAATATATTGTGTTACCGTAAACTTTTTAATTAAAAAAAAATTACAACTGACGGAGCATTGTACAGTCCTGGTCGTCTACACTCACTTATCTGGCGTCTTTGTGTGATCTTAAGTATAAGAGACATATACTGCAGCTACCGAGATTTAATAGTGTTATTCGTCTCTGCTTTTCTCGCTCGCTCCCTCCCTCTCCCTCTCTCTTTCTCTCTCTCTTTCTCCACTTCTCTCTCTCTCTCCCACTCTCTCTCTCTCTCTCTCTCTCTCTCTCACGCACACACACACCTTTCCCACCTATATTCCTTCTTTTTTTCGCATTTATTGCTCCTTCACTGTTCTTCTACTTCCTCTTCTCCTGCTAACTGCATCTTTTCTCGATCTACGCTGCTGGCCATTAAATCTGCAACAACTTGAAGGTAATATGCAACAAACCTCAAGTGGCATGCATTGTACTACATGCCTGGATATGCAAATGATCAACATTTAAGCGCAAGGGCAAAAATGTAGTTGGAAGTAAGTCGACCTATATTTTGTATTGAAGGAGAAATTTTGAAGCGGTGTACTGATTCTGAAATCGCATTTGAATGTTGCGTGTTTGTGATAATATCGTGTTATACCGATTTAAGGGAGTAATTCTACCAGGATTTTTCGGGGACTCTGGAGTGGTAAGGTTGAGACTGCGTTTTACCACGCATGATATTTTTACCTTGCATTTTGAGAATGACACTCACTAACCAGCAAAACTTACGGGTGAGCTAGATAAAGAAACGTAGCATAGTAATTAGTTGGTGGAAATTATCGAAAGTGCGAGACGATGTTGCCAGAGGTCTCCCCAAACGTACGTAGAAAGCTGGGCGTCATGTAGTGTAAGTTTAGCGTGACTATAGCTCCAAACAGGGCATGTCCCCGCAACACGAACTTTTGAAGGAGCAGCAAACCACAGTGAATTTCAATCAGCGAGCAGTTACAGTACAGGGTCATGATGTCTGTCCATATAACATGGCCGGCAGACTACATCTGATTGAGTTCACACGTTGAGGAATCATTGGGTAACTGGAAGAAGCCCAAAATTTTACGAGTGTAGCCCATGAGCTCGGTATCGCTCACAGCATGGCTTCCTGTGCATGGGGAGTCTCTGACCCACAGTCAGTGCAGTCCGAAAGACAGGAGATGGTCGCTCATGGTCAATCGCAGCGGCAGATGACCGCTACGCTGTGCAACAAGCGAGAAGTGAACTACATCAAAGGGCGGGTTCAGTTGCAATCACATTTAACGAGACTGCAGAACACATAATCTCAAACTCAATAGCCGCAGGGCGACTCCGTGAGGTTCGTCTGTTTGCCCAACGACCGTTTCCACTCCCACATCGAGGCACCGTTTGCGATGGTGCCAAGGGCCTACGGACTGTACCAAGGAAGAGTGAGGACGCGTACTCTTGTGGTCTGAGAGCAGATTCAGTCTGAATAGTGATTCTGGACGTACTCTCGTATGGCGACACACGAGAACATGAAATGTACCAAGCAACATTGTCAACATGAACGATATGGTGGTCCTGGTTTTACAGAGTGAGTAGTAATAATGGACTTACTGACCTCCAAACCTTTGAACACGGTACATTCACCGGTCAGAGTTATAGTGACACTGTACTCCTTCCTGACATGCGTTTGTTTTTCAGGGGTACATTCGTCCCTGACTTCATTTTTAGGGTTCCGTACACCAGTGGGTAAAAACCGAACCCTTACAGGATTACTTTTATGTCTGTCTTTTTGTCTATCCGACTGTTAATAGAACCCTTTTTTTCTGAGAAAGGGATACACGCATCGAGTCGAAATTTGCGTCACATATTAAGGTCTTTGGTCTCTGGGAGATTATAGAACTGAAGCTTTTAAGTCTATGCAATCAAAAGATACGGTCATTTACCTATATAAATAGAAATATAAATGTTCGTTTGTTCAAAATCACTTATCTCCGGAAGTTTTGACCGATTACTTCGAAATTTGAACGCAACTATGCATTATAATACGGGCGTGATTTTACGTATCTAATTCTCTAATCTATGTATATTTTAATACACATAAAATATAAATATGTATAATTAATATATAAAGGAGAATCATTGTTACGAAAAATCTCAAAATCTACGACCCTCAATTGCTTCAAATTTTTATGCGTTGATATATATGGAAAGTTGTTGGCAAACAGGAAAGTCAGGAAAGTTGTATTTATCACTTATTGGCTTGTGATCAGAATACTACGACGGAATCTTAATTTGCAGTAACAATAAACAAGGCTCAAGATCAGAGAGAGTGCGGAAGAGGAGGTGCACAGAGGGATGGGAGGAAATGGATGTGAAAAACCGAAAGGAAGATACAGAGACAGACAGACGGCAGGAGAAAACGGAGAAAGAGGAGGGGAGTAGCAGATCAACAGAAAAATCGGGGAGGTGGCGATCGACTGAAAAAGAGAGAGTCAGAGGAGGAGATGCACAGTAGAGGGGGAACAAGTTGGACAGAGAGAGTGGGAGGAGACAATAGATCGTCAGAGGGGGAAGGAGGAGATGGACAAAGTAAGGGGGACAGGGACATGGGCAGAGATAGAGGAGAGAAGGCCATTAAGACATATATCCAATTCCCGCACATGTTAGAAACGTGTGATTTCTTCTTTCCTCTTTTTCCATTTAAGCAGGCTGAGCCACGGCAAATTGTGGCCAGGTACAGCTAGTGTCACATATTTTGATACTCGAAAACTCACTTATCAAAACGTGTAGGGTGCTTCCCGTTGACCTAGAATCATGAAATTTGTCAAGAGACGAGGTTTCACAGTAAAATTAAAGGAAAACTCCTAAAATTGTGAATTTGTAATTATGTCACACAAATAATTGTTAATCTATCTGTTAAAGACGCCTTTTCCTCGGGAATGGGTAGACGCATCAACTAAAACTTAAATCATATGCTAAAGTATTTAGTATCTTGCCGATGTAAGGAACTGAAGCTTCTAAGTAAGTGCAATCAAAAGATATTGCCATTTATGTCATATATTTTGGTGCTCAAAAACTAACTCATCAAAGTCTACAGGGTACCTCCCGCTGGACAAGAATCACGAAATTCGGCAAGAAGCAAGGATTCACTGTACAAGTAAAGCAAAAAATTCTAAAGCGTTAATTTGTTATTATATCAAAAGAAAAATATTTTTCTTTGATCAGTAAAAACATTCTCGAAGGTCTTGGTAATCGCGGGACTGTATCTTGCCAGTATAAATGTCGATAATAGAACAGCCCGTCAATGCCGACATTGAACTGTTGATGACTGGAAACTTGTTCCCTGGTCGGAAGAGTCTCGTTGCAAATTGTATCGAGCGGATGGACGATTGTGGGTGTAGAGACAAACTCACGAATCCATGGACCCTGCATGTCAGCAGGGGACTGTTCAAGCTAGTGGAGGCTCTGTAATCGTCTGGGGCGTGTGCAGTTGGAGTGATATGACATCCCTGATACATCTCGATACGACTCTACAAGTGATACTCACGTAAGCATCCTGTCTGATCACCTGCATCCATTCATGTCCATTGTGTATCCCGAGGGACTTGCGACACGCCACACGTCTTGAATTGCTACAGAACATTCTTATGAGTTTAAACACTTCCGCTGGCCACCAGACTCCCCAGATATGAACATTTTTGAGCAAATCTGGAATGCCTTGCAACGTGTTGTTCAGAAGAGATCTCCACCCCTTCGTACTCTTACGGATTTATGAACAGCCCTGCAGGATTCATTGTGTCAGTTCCCTCCAGCACTACTTCAGACATTAGTCGAGTCCATTCCACGTCGTGATGTGGCACTTCTGCATGCTCCCGGGACCCCTACATCAGTGTATAAGTAAAAAGTATAAACAAGCAGCCGGCCGGAGTGGTCGTGTGGTTCTAGGCGCTATAGTCTGGAGCCGAGCGGCCGCTACTGTCGTAGGTTCGAATCCTGCCTCGGGCACGGATGTGTATGATGTCCTTAGGCTAGTTAGGTTTAATTAGTTCTAAGTTCTAGGCGACTGATGACCTCATAAGCTAAGTCGCATAATGCTCAGAGCCATTTGAACCAGCCATATAAACAAGCACATACATGGGTCTACACCTTTTACTTGAATATATTAGTTACTAGGCTTCTAAGCTTTTTTCATAAAATAGGTGGTCTGCACAGCAGAAATGGCTGAGAACCTGGTTTCGCGGTTCACAGACGCATGGCGTGCATCACATTGTTCCCTCGTTATGACAAGTGTCTGCAGCGACAGAACGAGTAACCAGACACGAAACTAGAACAGCAGTATCTGCCAAAGCTACATCAACTCCTTACGATCTGTAACGGAATGCATATTTGATACTACACCATCTGTTCCACTTTCCTTATTCTGTTCATGAATTACATGTGGGAAGAATGATTCTTGGTAAACCCCCGTATGAACTTTAATGTAACATGCTCGTATCACATTTTCCGTAGTTGTCATTCCGGAGACTTATGCACAAGTAAGTAATACGCTGAGCGACTCTTTCTCGAATTTACGCTCTCGGACTTCCGACAGGTAGCGCCCACGTGATGCATAACACGTCTGTTGTAGCTTCTGCCAATGAAGTGTGTTGAGCATCTCCGTAACTCTCGAGCGTCCTCTAAGCAGTCCCACAACCAAACGCGCCGCTTTACGTTGGATCTCCGCTCTCTCTCCTATTAACCCACTCTAGTAAGGGCCCAGAGTGATCAACAATATTCAATAATTAGTAACATAAGAATATTACATTACATTACGTTTCCTTAATATTCTTTCAAAGAATCTCAGAGTGTCATCTGCTTTTCCTACACCTAATGTCGTATAGTGACTTCAGTGGAGGTGGCAACGGACGGTTACTCCTAGGTATTTTACGGTTGTTAGTAATTCCAGTAACTCATCGCCAAAAGCACATTGGAATAGTAATGCATCTTTGAGTCTTTAAGAACAATATATTACATTTATACATGTTCAGGGTCAATTGACTATTGCCGTAACTTCACTATTGCCGTTTGAATCTTAGTAACCACACAATCGTCGACATGCCGCAAGTATTCATGCATTTGTCCATACTCTTCTGGCGGTGCAGCTTTACACTCAGGTGACAAAAGTCATGGGGTAGCGATATGCACTTAAACAGATGGCGGTAGTATCGCGTGCACGAGGTATAAAAGGGTAGTTAAAGGTTTCGGACGTGATTATGACCGCACGACAAGAATTAACAAACTTCGAACGTGGAAAAGTAGTTGGAGGTAGATGCATGGGTCATTCCATTTTGTAAGTCGTTAGAGATTTCAATATTCCGAGGTTCACAGTGTCAAGAACGGGCCGATAATACCATGTTTCAGGTATTACCTCTCGCCGCGGACAACGCAGTGTCCGGCGGCCTCCGCCTAACGGCCGAAGACAGCGGCGTTTGCATTGAGTTGGCACTGTTAACAGACAAGTAACACAACGTAAAGTAACCGCAGAGATCAATGTGGAACGTGCGACGAACTTATCCGTTAGGAAAGTGCGGCGAAATCTGGCGTTAATGGACTATGGCAGCAGACGACTGACGTGACTGCCTTTGCTAACAGCACGACATCGCCTGCAACGCCTCTCCAGGGATCGTGAACATACCTGTTGGGCCGCAGACGACTGGAAAACTGGTCGGATGTCTCCATTTCAGTTGGTAAGAGCTGATGGCAGGATTCGAGCGTGACGCAGACCCCACGAAGCTATGGACGCACCTTGTCAACAAGGCACTGTGCAATCTGGTGGTGACTCCGTAATGATATGAGCTGTATTTACACGGAATGGGCTGGGTGTTCTTGTCCACCTCAACCGATCATTGATTTGGAGGCCGTTTTCAGCCACTCATGGACTTCAAGTTCCCAAACGTCGATGAATTTTTGGCCCACAGCTGTTTGCGATTGGTTTGAAGAACATTCCGTACAGTTCCAATGAATGAGTTTTACACCCAGATCTCCCGACATTTATCCCACAGAAAATTTATGGGACATCATCTAGAGGTAAATTTGTGCACAAAATCCTGCACCGGCAACACTTTCCCAATTATGGACGGCTACAGAGGCAGCATGGCTCATTATATCTGTAGGGGACTCCCAACGACTTGTTGAGTCCATGCCACGTCGAGTTGCTGCACCGCGTCAGACAAAAGCGGGTCCGACACATTATTAGGACCTATCACATGAAATTTTCGTCTCAGTGTAGTGCAGAAAACAGCATCATCCGAGTAAATACATGGCAGTTCCAAAGTTATCCATTACATCATTTATATGTATCGAAAAACTTCCACCGGATAAACCAGATATTAAATTTACATCTGTCGGGTTTGTTCCGTAAAGGAAGACGTGTTGAATATGTCTGCAAAGAATTCCTAAACTCGATCATAAATCTAGTTCGATGCTCCATAAGCATATTTGTTCACGAAACACCAATATAGGACTGTATCGGGTGTTTTCTTGTAGCCAAAGAACATGACGTCAACCTGGTAGGCGGTTCCGATGGCACTGTCGATCTCAAGGACGTACCGAGCGAGAAGGAAGTCCGAGACCTTTTCATCAAGAGATCTATTAAGCACAAGATCTGTGTTTGCGAAATACATGTTGAGTTTTATAGAAAAAGTGGTTCAAGTGGCTCTGAGCACTATGGGACTTAACATATGTGGTCATCAGTCCCCTAGAACGTAGAACTACTTAAACTTAACTAACCTAAGGACATCACACACATCCATGCCCGAGGCGGGATTCGAACCTGCGACCGTAGCAGTTTTATAGAGAGGATTTTCGTGAGTGAACAGTTGCCACTTATTAACGGACTCTTTAATGAGCAGGGAATTCGCTGAATAAGAGGAAGTTGATAGTTTATCCCAATTTTCTTCAGCCAGGACAATAACAGTTGACTTCAGAGAGCAAGCACCGCAATTCGAAGAAACACAGGTGAATTTGAAAGGTTGAGCCCATTGAATTTCTCTTCGCGCTGCTAGCGACTCGGTCGTATACTTGGTAAACTTGTCCATGTTCTCACTAACTTTAACCGCTGTTATAGCACCGACAGGTGACCCTACACGGTACCAAGCACACGTTTAGCGTTTTTGGAACACACAGCACGACATAGTAGGAGTGTTTTGAACTCATAGTGTACGAAGCTACATTGTGGCCTTTTACTGGTAAGTATTCAAAAATGGCTTTTGTGTACAGCATTATTCAGGAAATCTAACTTTTCTTGTTTATTATTTTATTAGATTTCAGGCAGAGCCCATTTCAGCAGATACAACTACATCACTCGTATAACTTAAACGTACGTTTAAGTGAATTTCTGCTGTCTGGTAGAACTATTTCGAAGAGTAGGTTCCGAAGAGTTTATTACCAGCGATTGTGGTTCATTCGTTTCTGTGTCAAAATTGGGATCACGACATAATAGTACATATAATTTGTTTTTCTTCTAGTGTATTTGTCAATTTCTGTATTTTTATCAAATTTAAATGGATTGTTGGTAAACAAATGTCATCGGATAATGAGTTAAATGTGCGGTTCCTCTATGAGGTTCCCAAATGTGTAGGTAAATGCCTAAAATAATTAGCTCTGGAAATCTCACAGACAATTAATTACCTCTTGATATAGGAAATATTTTTAATAAAATGATTTCAGAACTGCTACTGCATTCAATCCAAAATTAACAACGAAAGTTGAAGAATCAATGTTTAACGTCTTAGTATTATAAGGACCTGGAAAAAGCGTTCGACAATATAAAATGGTGCAAGCTGTTCGAGATTTTGAAAAAAGTAGGGGTAAGCTATAGGGAGAGACGGGTCATATACAATATGTACAATAATAAGAGTGGACGATCAAGAACGAAGTGCTCGTATTAAGAAGGGTGTAAGACAAGGCTGTAGCCTTTCGCCTCTACTCTTCAATCTGTACATCGAGGAAGCAATGATGGAAATAAAAGAAATGTTCAGGAGTGGAATTAAAATACAAGGTGAAAGGATATCAATGATACGATTCGCTGATGACATTGCTATTCTGAGTGAAAGTGAAGAAGAATTAAATGATCTGCTGAACGGAATGAACAGTCTAATGAGTACACAGTATGGTTTGAGAGTAAATCGGAGAAAGACGAAGGTAATGAGAAGTAGTAGAAATGAGAACAGCTAGAAACTTAACATCAGGACTGATGGTCACGAAGTCAGTGAAGTTAAGGAATTCTGCTACGTAGGCAGTAAAATAACCAATGACGGACGGAGCAAGGAGGACATCAAAAGCAGACTCGCTATGGCAAAAAAGGCATTTCTGGCCAAGAGAAGTCTACTAATATCAAATACCGGCCTTAATTTGAGGAAGAAATTTCTGAGGATGTACGTCTGGAGTATAGCATTGTATGGTAGTGAAACATGGACTGTGGGAAAACCGGAACAGAAGAGAAACGAAGCATTTGAGATGTGGTGCTATAGACGAATGTTGAAAATTAGGTGGACTGATAAGGTAAGGAATGAGGAGGTTCTACGCAGAATCGGAGAGGAAAGGAATATGTGGAAAACACTGATAAGGAGAAGGGACAGGATGATAGGACATCTGCTAAGACATGAGGGAATGACTTCCATGGTGCTAGAGGGAGCTGTAGAGGGCAAAAACTGTAGAGGAAGACAGAGATTGGAATACATCAAAATAATTGAGGACGTAGGTTGCAAGTGCTACTCTGAGATGAAGAGGTTAGCATCAAACCAGTCAGTAGACTCATGACCAAAAAAAAAATTATAAGGACATCATATTTTTAGAATGACAGAGTGCTGTAGTATCTAACAAATTAGTGAACATTTTATAAGGTGTTGTTAACCATCGTCAGTGTCTTATCCCTTTGGGGTAAAAGTTATATAAATGCCAGAGAATCTAAAACTGAATATTTCGTGATAAAGAATTTGTGATCCGAAGTAAATATTTGGTGGTATTGTATGTAGTTACACTGACATCAAATCAGCTCTTCTGAATGCTTAATTTTTTTGTAAGATAGTGTACATGTTGCATGATAGAAGTCAAAGAAATTACCAGGGAAAGAAGGAAACAATCAATAAAATAAACACGAGGATACATTTCATAGCTAATTGCTAGTTAACTAACTCCTCAAGACTTAGTATGACAACGAACAATTATGCTGACAAACAACTGCTTATCTAAGAACAGCTGCGATCGGTGATGATGTGTAGACAATATCCACGAGCACGTCCTGACGGGTATTCGTCCAATTTCGCATGACAGAGGAAAAGGCGAGCACGCAAAATCGGCGCTCAGGCATTCGGCGAGAACTCTCTTGTCTATCGTCGAATACCGCATGTCACTCGCCACTAGGACTGAAGAACGGGTGCTGCTCTTGGCCGAGGATTTGGCCCTTCCAGAGATGTGCACCACAGATGAGGACCAAGACTCTGGTGCCCGACCAATAGTGTAGCGCAGACTATTGCGGGTTGTAGAATCTCTTCTGTGCCTTTATTGTGTTATTTACATTAGTTATTACGGTCAGTTACTTTTATTTATGTGTTCATTGAGTTGCTTCATTAGTTTATCAATGTTTGCATAAAAATAACAATAACTCTAAAACAAGATAACTTTTTTGCAAATAGAATGCAAAGCCTTTGTCGCTTATCAATCCTGAGGCGTCGTTCCGTACTGCGAGAAAAATCTCCAGCGAGTGTGAGAATACTTCTGAACAGTTTACGTCACTCAGTATTTATCTCACAGCCACCTATTATTCATCAGTTTTGGGAAACGTAGCTTAAAACGCATTCTTAATAGCGATAGCACATGGTGCCGAAATTTCTATTGAAATTCTTTCATTGTTTCTAGAGCTACAGCTGTGCAAAAAAAGTTTTCCTTTTAAACGCAGCCTATCCGTGAGAAAATATTTCTCCGTCTTTTTTTTCTTTTCTTTAAAAAAAAGAAAAAGAGGGATAGCCTCAATTTCTTTGTAATTGTGCTACTACATGGTGCTGAAAATCCTACTGAAACACACCTTCTGCTTAGTAGTTGACTGTGAGAAGCTGTGGACAGAAGTTGTGGTCCGTACTGAACTAAATATATAATTTTTTTTTTTTTTAATTCTGTCAGTTATGTTGCTATGTGAACATTATTTAATCTATTATGTTGCAATTTTTTAAAGTAAATATGTAATGCAGTTCGTGTAGTACCAACGATTTTCGTCAAATATAAAGACTTCCCTCACACGTCTGCCCACTCTGTCGCTACTAATCTAAAAGACGCATTGCGGTACAAACCCTGTGAATCAGTCTTGTCGTGACGTAACAGGGTTAAGAGAGGCGAGACTCGCCTGCTAGCTCCTCAGTTAGTCGACAGGTCGTGCCTCACGAACACCACAGGCCGACCTGGTACCTCAGGCACTAGGCAGTCAGTCGCCCTGTGCAAGATAGGAATCGGCTGACGGTGCTGGAGCCACCCGCACCGCGCACCACCCTGCTCTCGCCGCCGTCGGAAATTAAAGACGCCTCCTGGCTCGGTGGTGCCGGATCGTTATCTGGTGTCAACAGCTTCTGCCGACTACATGCCTGCAGCTGACTTCTACCGGTTGTCCCAAGTTAAATTAAATCTCGCTTCTCCATTATTCGATCGATCCCTTTGTGTTCTCCCTGGTGCCAACAAGTGCAGAAACGTTTCATAAGCCCGCAGGAGAATTCAGCTTTGCAAAGGCGCTATTGGGGTTTTCAGTAGCGCCACCTTTCGACGAGCTACCCTGCTGAGTGCCAGCATTTGGTCGGGCGAGATTTCTCAGTCAGATATATGAAAACTGCGTCCAACGAAGCTTGTGCCTATACAAAACTCCGTTAAATACGTGCCCAGTGTTCCGGGAAACTACCTGCTCAATAAGCCACGACCTACTTGCTCGAGGAGAGCTCTCGTCCACCGGAAACGCTCCCAATGTGTCACGGTCTACCTGTACTCCGAAAGTCCTCATTCACCTCAGTAGCTTACTGCCGGACCCATAATCCTTATTACTGCTGACCTAACGCAGAGAGGGTTGACAAAAATGTGGACACACTAACAACGCTACACAATCCCATGTCTAATCTACATCTACATTTAAACTCCGCAAGACAGCCAATGGTGTGTGGCGGAGGGCACTTTACGTGCCACTATCATTACCTCCCTTTTCTGTTCCAGTCGCGTACGGGTCGCGGGAAGAACGACTGCCGGAAAGCCTCCGTGCGCGCTCGTATCTCTAATATTACATTCGTGATCTCATCGGGAGGTATAAGTAGGGGGAAGCAATATATTCGATACCGCATCCAGAAACGACCCTCTCGAAACCTGGACAGCAAGCTACACCCCGATGCAGAGCGCCTCTCTTGCAGAGTCTGCCACTTGAGTTTACTAAATATCTCCGTAACCCTATCACGCTTACCAAATAACCCTGTGACGAAACGCGCCGCTCTTCTTTGGATCTTCTCTATCTCCTCCGTCAGACCGATCTGGTACGGATCCCACACTGATGAGCAATACTCAAGTATAGGTCGAACGAGTGTTTTGTAAGCCACCTCCTTTATTGATGGACTACATTTTCTAAGGACTCTCCCAATGAATCTCAACCTGGCACCCGCCTTACCAACAATTAATTTTATATGATCATTCCACTTCAAATCGTTCCGTACGCATGCTCCCAGATATTTTACAGAAGTAGCTGCTACCAGTGTTTGTTCCGCTATCATATAATCATACAATAAAGGACCCTTCTTTCTACGTATTCGCAATACATTACAATTGTCTACGTTAAGGGTCAGTTGCCACTCCCTGCACCAAGTGCCTATCCGCTGGAGATCTTCCTGCATTTCGCTGAAATTTTCTAATGCTGGAACTTCTCTGTATACTACAGCATCATCCGCGAAAAGCCGCATGGAACTTCCGACACTATCTACTAGGTCATTTATATAGCGGTATATTGTGAAAAGTAATGGTTCCATAACACTCCCCTGTGGCACGCCAGAGGTTACTTTAACGTCTGTAGACGTCTCTCCATTGAGAACAACATGCTGTGTTCTGTTTGTTAAAAATATTCAATCCAGCCACACAGCTGGTCTGAAATTCCGTAGGCTCTTACTTTGTTTATCAGACGACAGTGCGGAACTGTATCGAAAGCCTTCCAGAAGTCAAGGAAAATGGCATCTATTGGGGGCCTGTATCTAATATTTTCTGGGTCTCATGAACAAATAAAGCGAGTTGGATCTCACACGATCGCTGTTTCCGGAATCCATGTTGATTCCTACAGAGTAGATTCTGGGTTTCCAGAAATGACATGATACGCGAGCAAAAAGCATGTTCTAAAATTCTACAACAGATCGATGTCAGAAATATAGGTCTATACTTTGCGCATCTGCTCGACGACCCCTCTTGAAGACTGGGACTACCTGCGCTCTTTTCCAATCGTTTGGAACCTTCCGTTCCTCTAGAGACTTGCGGCTGTTAGAAGGGGGGCAAAACCACCTAGCATTCAAAGCAGCTTAGAGTCGTCTCGAAATGGAAAAAAGAAAAATACAGATCCTGCATGGTTTTGAAGGTAGTCTTGTACCACTCTCCCTGCAAGATATTGACAATTTCTGTTAACGATGATGAAGGTGGACAGCGATGTCGCACCGTCCTCTCCAAAGTACAACATCGAATCTCAAAAATATTGAGATCTGGTGACGATGGCCTCCGGGCGGGATGCGACAATTCATTCTCGTGCTCACAAATCCGGTCCTGGACGATACAAGTTGCGTCAATAGGGGCCCAGTCGTCTTCGAATGCCGCATCAAAAAAATGGTTCAAATAGCTCTAAGCACAATGGGACTTAACATCTGAGGTCAGCAGTCCCCTCGACTTAGATCTGCTTACACCTAACTAACCTAAGGACACCACACACATCCATGCCCGAGCCAGGATTCGAACCTGCGACCGTAGCAGCAGCGCGGTTCCGCACTGAAGCACCTAGAACCGCTCGACCACAATGGCCGGTGAATGCCGCATTACTATTGCGGAACAAACATTGTACCTCGGCATGGAACTGCTCAACCAAATCTGTCACATTATCCTTGGCCATAATGCGACCTAACAGAGCACCCATAGAACCCATGGAATACCACGATATGGCTGCCCAGATCGTCATCGAATACTCGCCATGTTTCACTACTGGGCTTTAACCCCGGCCAAGAGTGGGAAACCGGGTGCAGCAAGACTCATCTGACCAAATCTTCCGTTCATTGCTCTTTAGTCCAGGTTTTTATAGCTTTGGCACCACGTTTTCCGGTTACGGTCATTTGATTAAGTGCTGTGCGCTTTAGGATTTCCAGCTCGCCATGCAGGTCTATCCTTATGGAGCTCCCTTCGCATTGTTTTGCTGCTGACAAAGTTCGCAAGTGCGACATCCAATTTTGCAGAGTCTTTTGCGGTTGTACGGTCTTATTTTCCGTGACAATTATCTTCAATGATCGTCTGCCACGAACACACAATTTTGTCCGCGTTATGACTTAACGGGTGATGTTTTTTCCACTTTTCCCGTAAGTAGTATAAAACTCTGATATAGTGCCTCTTGAAATACGACACGTGTTGGATACCTTGGTTACGGAACACCCACCATACAGGCACCAACAATTTGCGCACTATGGCATCTACGTAGCTCCGACATAACGCACACACAAGCACACGAAATACCGTTCTGACCACGAGTGACACCCTCACCACATTGAATACATTGCTGAAGTGCCGCTCGTCATCAAATACATCTGTGTTACCTGCAGGCTTGGCTAGCGTCAGCATTTACATTGAGTCATACGTATCTCTCGGAGTTTCCATAATTTCTTACAACCCCTGACGGTTGGAATTTTTATAAGATGAAACTTATCATAAAAAACGTTAAAGAAATACTGGAAATAATTCACGAAACAGGAAAAACAGGCTACACAACGTTTTAGGAGAACTGGTGGTCTGCAGTGCAAGAAGAGAGAACCCATAGAAACTACATAATGAACAAACTGAATTATTTACGGATGCCTTGTTTAATATTTGTGATGATTTACACGGCTGAGAGAGGTGCAGCGATTTTTTCTGCTCGTGCCCCCAGTGAGGTGCTGTGTCGCTCTGCCTTAGCCACATCAACGCCGCAGGTAAGTGACCGGCAACGTAAATATCCTGCTTCCAGAAGAAGAGTACCACTATAATGTTCTGTGGTATGCCCCCTTACAAACACCTGTTGCACTGGTCCTCGTTGTTTAAACGTTTAAATCATGATTTTAACTGTTGTATGGTTCCTAATATGAGAAATCATGTTATGCCCCATTATGTTTAACTGTTTTATTTGCTATTATGTAGGTTTTTGTGACGCATGCTCTTTCTTTTTGAAGTATCTCTTACTTAATAAACATTTTTATACAACTCGTACAGGGGTTTATAGGGCCGATATGGCTACTTATGACTGGAGACAGTGTACTGAGCAACGTTACATCAGTATTTCGCTTCATTTGCAGACTAATAACTATAACTATTACGAGACATATGTTTTTAAAATTTTAGAAATCATTCTCGACTGGAGCAAAGCAATCGGTATGAAATGTTTCAAAAAAAACTCTTGATCGCATTTTAGGATATTTTGTTTGTTGGCAACCAGTCTCGGCCTTTTTCTCAGGCTGTCTTCAAGGTTACACCAACACTGTGGCTGCTGGTGACGGCAGACGGGGCGAGATTCGTAGACCACCCTACTTCTACGGATCTCGTTCAGTATGGTTGTCACAACGTACTTCTGCAGATTTCGCTCTGTCTGCCTCCACCAGCAGCCACAATGTTGGTGTAAGCCTGAAGATGGCATGAGGAAAGGGTCAAAACTGGCTGCCAACAAATAAAAAATTTGAAAAAGCGATTGAGCCTATTTTTGTTCATTTTTAACATATGTTTTTTAGGTTGGTTAGTACCTCCACGTACGCATGGCACAAGCCATTAAAGTTTATTTTCTCCTGAGCAACAAGTCAGATGATGAACCATGGATATGTGGATGTAAAACGGTGTGTCTACACCGCCAGGCATAGCCCACTTCATCGTAAAGTTACGATCATGCAGAAAAACACCAGGTAGTAAATTATGTGATGTATTTTTGGACAGACTCCTAGACATAGAGAGAAAAGCAACTAACAACCTGAAGTGAACACTAACTAAGGTAGCAATTATCGCAGTATCCGTTAACAACCTGTATATCTTCCACTTGGGATTACTGACAATGATATGCAGAGTTGTAATTATAAAGGTAACTGTTTTTATGTTTAGAAGTAAAAAGCAGAGAATGAGCACATGCTTCTCTAACCCTTTGACTGCTTAATACACAGCGTCACCGGTTCAAATCTGGTCCAATTGTCTCGCTGGACAAATGAGAAGAGACGCAAAGCAACGGCTGAAAAACAGCCGAGAGTAGCACTTTCTAGGTGTGGCGGTAGAACTTTAAGTTCCGTGCCGTCCTCCGACGGTGGACGTACAGAGGAGAGGTACACTAATGCGTCAACTCCATGGTCATGGAAAAAAGTGGCTGGGCGAGAAACAGGCCACTGCTACTGACTTTACGAAAACGGACGGAAAAAGTGGTCATATTGGGCCTATCGTCAGTCATAGCCCGAATCCGAGTCCGCCAGGATGGTGAGCGGAACGGGGTGTCGGTGCTAGCGCCGTGGAACTGTGGTGCCGATGGTTTGTAGTCCAGCGACCGTCTCACGGAGGGCGTCCACCTTAGTGTATAGGTGGCAAGCCTTACGGCGAATGGTCGTCTTGAGAAGGGCCGTATTTGTCCCCTCATGCAGAGTGACAATACTGGTGAACGGAGGGGCGTGAAGACTCCATCTGAGAACTTTATTCTGTAGGCGCTGGAGCGTCAACATCCGGGACTTGCTAATCGTGGTCCACGCAGAGGAACCATACATTAGTGAGGGTAGGACAATGGAGTGATAGAGCCGGAGCTTGGTATCTAAATTCAGCTCTCGGGTGGAGAAGAGTGGGTACAAGGCCTTTGTGAATTTTAACTCTTTATGGGCGATGTATTCTGAGCGGCGGTGGAAGAAAAGTTTCTCATCCAACCAGACCCCGAGATACTTGGTAGCTTGGGCCCACAGGACCCGGACGCCCCAGATTGAGATGTTGTAGCGGAGTATAGGGCGCCGTTCAGTGAAATACACAGCCGCAGTTTTGGCGGCATTGAGGACCATCTTACTGGAGCGACACCAAGTGACCGTTGCGTCCACTTGCCTTTGGAGGCGAGCAATGAGTTGATCAGGATTGCGGCCGGTCATATAAAGCACCATATCATCGGCATATTGCGCCAAATGGGTGACGGATGACGGCCATGTCATTGACATAGACATTAAAAAGAAGAGGGGACAGCACAGAGCCCTGAGGAGTACCCATCGACATAAAGCGTACACTTTCTTTCTCCGCTGAGCAACGAGGAAGGTCCTCTGGTGCAGGAAATCATCTACAATCTTGATGTAGATGTCAGGGATGGTCGTTTGCGTCAACGTCTTATACACCAGGTTGTCCTGCCAAATCTTATAAGCATTCTGCACGTCCAAGAAGACCGCTGCAGTCGACGTGCTGGAATTAAAACCCTTGCTGATGTGCTCCGTGATCCGGAGAACTTGCAGTTCAGCGGACAGGTGGGAGGTAGCACTTCAGGTAATGTTGACGAGTTTACGTGCGCTCCTTGCGCTTTCCTGCGGCACTGTTGACGTGTTTAATCATCCTGTCCCACCAGTCTTTTAGTGCTACGTTTGAATTTAAGCACGCTGAGTCACAGGTACGTGCTTGCTCAAGACGTGTGTAGCAACAGAGTTGTATTTTCACACTTTTCTTCCAATAGCTGTTCAGAGTTCGGCTGCACAGTTCAAGCGCGCCTCTACATTTGCAGCTGAGATCTCTCATTGAAGAAATCGACTTCGTTTTGTGCTTTTTTGTCAATTTCAACTTTGAGTTGTTCTTTCTTCGAGAGAAATGCCACGTAGTGTATGCTGCACAGATAGAAAAATCCTGGAGATACTGTCTAGGAGTGACAGTGAGACTGAATTCTCTGAGGTTGGTAGCAGTGATGAGTCTTAAACAGTATCATGAAATAACAAATAACAGTCCTCGGCCCTGTGCATCGGCTAGTATAGCATACCAGTTTTGTGCTTCCACATTAGTGTGGTCAGAAGCTATTCAGAATCTGAAGAATCAGAAAGTTACCCATAATAGCTTTTTGGATTGGAGGCAAACCTATTTCCAGCCAGTAGAGCATGCGTTCAATGCACAAATGTCAACTGTTTCATGATTCAAGCATTCTCTCGGTTTTTATGACGTTTCTGTCAAAAACCTGTTGTAATTTATAGCGAGCGAAACGAATCGTTTTTATATGTACATGAGGGCAAATACTCAAAAATCTTTGAATTCTCGACTACGAAAACGGAAAGGTACTGGATTTGACGAACTATATTGTTTCGTTGCTATTTATCTTCTACGGCTCAATTTAAATAAGTTGTAAACAAGCTATTATTTGTCCCGAGATATAATTTATATTCCAGTTTTCAGCGAAATTTTGTGGAGAGATTGTTTTATTTTACTTTTGAGAAAGTTACATTTTAGTGAGAACTCTGCAAGTATTGGAAGCGGAGAGTTGTTAAAAATTAAGAATATTATTCATGAAGTTCTTACGACGCTTCGGAATACATTTAGTCCATGTCAGGAGCTTTTCATTGACCAAATTCTCTTGTTGTTCAAATGTCGATTACCTTTTAAACAGTGTTTTCTGTTCAGGCGAAGTAAATCCGGTATAAACACTTTTGTGCTGCTTGGTTATCAGACTGCCTGCATTTTCGTTCTCTTTGTATGTAAGGACGCAACAATAGAAATTGGGTTCCACAAGTTAAGGAAGAGTGGCAACGTATGAGACCATAATTTGAACAGGAGCATACACTGCATGTCGACAAATGGTTTTCTAGCCCACACCTGTTTTACGGCTTCACAAAAACCGAACATCATTTGGCACTGTTTGTAGGAATAGGCACAACATGCCAAAACTGCATAGGAAGTGGAAAGGATGAGAACTACATTTAAGTCCACTGGAAAGACGTATGGTGTCACTAAGAAGCAGCTCGATATTGCTAGGCGTCACCAAATAACAGTGGTCTCTACCTTCATTCAAATGATTATATGTAAATTGAGGTTCACTGTGGCAGGTGAGGGCTTCTGTTCTTTCGTAACATATATTATCATTTTTCTTGGCATTATCTCTTCCACCATGTGACTTGGATTCGACCGTTAACTCACTTTTCTCAGTAGATAGGGACGGAAATTAATTCGATTCCTTTCTCTCGTTTCTGTTTTACCGTCCCTCATTGTACGTGCATTGTCATACGAAACCATGTTAAAGTTACATACCAAGCTCTGTCGGGCTTCATAATCATACATTAAGTTTCGCAGCGGAAAATCTCCATGGCCTCAGTACGACTTCACAGAGGCGACCGATTCTTTGTGGATTTATAATTCGTATCGGTGCTCATTAGACACGGTGGAAAATAATATTTTGAGAATGGTCTGCTGTGCCTACTGAATTAACACAGATTAAAAGAGAAAGCGAAGCATGGAAGGAATTAGGTCAACTGGAGATCATATCTGATAAAGACGGGGATCTATTACAACAAAACTATACTACCCCACAGAACACAATGGATATGCCATGGAAAAAACTTGATTCTACACTGAAGAGCCAAAGAAACTGGTACACCTGCCGAATATCGTGTAGGGCCCCCACGAACAAGCACAAAGTGCCGCAACACGATGTGGCATGTACTCGACTAGTGTCTGAAGTAGTACTGGAGGGAATCGACACCATAAATCCGTAAGAGTACGAGGGGGTGGAGATCTCTTCTGATCGGCACGATGCAAGGCATTCCATATTTGCTCAATAAAGCCCATGTTTGGGATTTTTGCGGCCAGCGGAAATGTTAACACACATAAGAGTGTTCCTGGAGCCTCTCTGTAGTAATTATGGCCGTGTAGGTTGTCGCATTGTCCTGCTGCAATTGCCAAAGTCCGTCGGAATTCACAGAAGACATGCAGGGTTCATGGATTGACTAGCCGGTATCGATACCCATGCACCTCCATCCGCTCGATACAATTTGAAACGAGACTCATCCTATCAGGCAACGTAATCCCAGTCATCAATAGTCCTAAGTCCCTATTGACGGGCCCAGTCGAGGGTAAAGCTCTGTGTCGTGGAGTCATCAAGGGTACACTAGTGGGCCTTCGTCTCCGAAAGCCCATATTGATCATGTTTCGTCGAATGGTTCGCACGCTGACATACGTTGAGGGCCCAGCACTGATATGTGCAGCAATTTGCGGAAGGATTGTACTTCTGTCACTCTGAACGTTTCTCTCCAGTCATCGTTGGTCCCGTTCTTGCAAGATCTTTTTGCGGCCGCAGCGATGTCGGAGATTTGATGTATTACTGGATTACGGTACACTGTGAAATGGTCGCACGGGAAAATACCCACTTCATCGCTACATCGGAGATGCTGTGTCCCATCGCTCGTGCACCGACTGTAACACAACGTTCAAACTCACTTAAATCTTGATAACCTGACACTGTATCAGCAGTAACAGTTCTAACAACTTTGCCAGACACTTATTTTCTTATATAGGCGTTGCCGACCGCAGCGCCGTATACTGCCTGTTTACATATCTCTGTATTTGAATATGCATGTCCATACCAGTTTCTTTCAGTGTTTGCGGTCCCTTATACACACGCAGAAAATACAGTATTAATACCTAAGCAACTGAAAAGAAATTTCGGGAGGATTTAGGATATGCTGTACGTGAATTGCTGAGGAATGAATTAATTCTGAACTGCAAGTCAAGAAGAACCCTTTGATTACAGGGCACCACAGGAATTGAGAGCCAGGTCCGTAACACCTAATAAAAACGCAATTATTCCAATGAAACACGCCATGTTTAAACGTTACTATACCTTTTGGGTTCGATTCACTCACTAAATTTAGCCCTATGCTATTAGGGAGGATAGTTAGGGACTGATACCGGGATCAGAGCACGCCTACAAAATACAATATTTTCGATAACATTTGTTACATGAAATTATTACCATTGGTATGGTGGTTCGTTATGCTCAGTGCATTGAAGTCTCTCTAATACGAACATTCCTAACCATAGACCACAGATTCAATTGTACGTGGATGTCGATACCACACAAATGAAAAGTTCAGTTCTATCTACAGAATAAAAAAATTCGTTAACCAATGTGATACGTGCTTGAATACACACAAGGAGGTCATTGACAAGGACAGCGATTAACTGATACAGACCAAATGAGAGAGATTTAGAAAAGACATCTGTATGATGCAAAAATTGGCAACTGACCCTAAATAAACAAAAGTGTGAGGTCATCCACATGAATGGTAGAAGGAAACCGTTATACCTCGTTTACACAATAAATCAATCAAATCTAAAAGCCGTGGATTCAAGTAAATACGTGGGAATTACAATCACGAACAACTTAGATTGGAAAGAACACATAGAAAATATTGTGGGGAAGGTGACCTAAAGACTGTGATTTATTGGCGGAGCAGTTAGAAGATGCAACAGATCTGTTAAAGAGACTTCCTACACTGCCCTTGTTCGTTCTCTTTCGGAGTACTGCCGCGAGGTGTAGGATCCTTAGCAGGTAGGAGCCGCGCGGAGTGGTTGCGCTGTTTAGGGCGCCATGTCACGGATTGCGCGGCCCCTCCCGCCGGAGGTTCGAGTCCTCTACGGGCATGGGTGTCTGTTTTGTTCTTAGCACAAGTTAGTTTAAGTAGAGTATAACTCTAGGGACCGATGACCTCAGCAGTTTGGTCCCTTAGGAATTCACACACATTTGAAAATTTTGAGCTGGTAGGATGTCTGAAGAGTAGCATGTTTTGTACTATTGAGAAATAGGGCAGAGAGTGCTACGGACATGATACATGATTTCGGGTGCATTTGGGGTGGACGTCATTAAAACAGAGGCGTTTCTTGTTGCGGCGGGATTTTCTCACGAAAATTCCATCGCCAACTTTCTGCTCCGAATGTGAAAATATCTTATTGATGCCTACCAACATGGGGAGAAATAATCTTCTTAATAGAAAAAAGGGAAATGAGAGCTGGCACGGAAAGAAATACGTTTTGGTTTTTTCCTGCGCGCTGTTCGAGAGTGGAATAAAAGAGAATTATTGTGAATGTGGTTCGATAAACACTCTGCCTGGCACTTAACTGCGATTTGCAGAGTATCCATCTAGATGGCATGCGAAATCTATTGCGTCTTATCAAAATCACTTATATACCACGACAAACCTGCACTCTGCATAAAATAGAAAATTATATTACGATATTCTGATTTTTGACAGCGAGATTTATCTAGAGACGTAATGCAGGACTAAAAATACGAATTGCGTGCTGAAACTAGTATTCAGACGCTTGGAGTTAGTGAGTTTTGGGTACCTGTTCACATGATGGAATACGCTGGCAATAAACGCACTGTTTCACAATATCTATACTACACATGACATATATGCTGTTACGTTCGACTGTGTACACAACGATAAGGAGAGGTGGGCCGCCGAGTGTGCAGCAACTGCCGTCGTAGGAAAGCTTGCACTAGCAGAAATGATTGGCGAACAAGTTAACGCAACAGACGGTAAACAGGTCCCACTTGCATTTCTCCAAGCAAGTCAAGACTCATTACGAATAATGCAGCAAAAAATAGAGTTCATCTCTCTATGTCTACAAGGAAGAGATTCGCTGTACTAAGCATGTACGATGTTGTTGTAACCAAGAAGCTCCAACTGCAAGTCCGCGCGCTGCTGCCGCCGACCGTCCAACATCGTGGCAGCAGAGGCCGCTCGTGGTACAGGGCCACTGGAGGTGTGGCTCAGTGGCTGCGCTCCACTGGATCGCCAGATCCAGCGCGACCGTTATTGGCATCGGTCGGAAACTTTGGAATTCCGCAGTGGTTAGACACTGGACTGGCATTCGGGAGGACGACGGTTCAATCCCGCGTCCGGCCATCCTGATTTAGGTTTTCCGTGATTTCCCTAAATCACTCCAGGCAAATGACGGGATGGTTCCTCTGAAAGGGCACGGCCGACTTCCTTCCCCATCCTTCCCTAACCCGATGAGACCGATGACCACGCTGTCTGGTCTCCTTCCCGAAACAACCAACCAAACTTTGGAATTCCGTTGCCAACTGTGACGCCCGTGAGGTGGTATCGATACATGATACCACAAATAACAAATACACAGGATTCATTTCACCAACTAAACAAGACGTGCACATATTCATCGTTCATTCATACAAAGTGATGAAATTACTCCAGCATGACTAAGCAATTCTATTTTGGTACCCTATTTTTTGCCAGTGAAAGTTGACTAAGGACATAAAGAATTATTAAAAATAAATACTGAGTATTGTAAAAAAATATTCAGTGCATACTGAGTATTGTAAAAAAATATTCAGTGCAATTAAATTTTCACATTTTGGAACGTCTCTCCAAATGAAGAGGTATGCTGGATATACATATATATATATATATATATATATATATATATATATATATATTGTCAATTTTTAAAAAGCTTACGATTCAATAGATAGACAAACCTTATTTCACACCTTAGAGGAGTTCAGGATGGACAGGTAAACAAGGCCAGTTATTCAACAAGCATTATCACATACAACCTCCAGAGTTAAATTCAGGGGAGAAACATCAGAAGTATTTCATATCCATACTGGTGTTCGCCATGGAGATGGAATGTCCCCCCTTCTATTAAATATGGTTCTGGAACAAATTGTGAGGACATGGGAAAAGGAAATAAAAGGAATTCAGCTTGGAATTAAAAAAGAGCAGAGAATTAGGGTGAAGTGTCTGGCTTTCGCGGACGATCTTCCATTCTAACGAACACTAGAGAGGAAGCCAAACTTGCATTAAAAAAAAACTACACGAAATCTCACAGAAAACTGGGCTACAAATCTACGAGAAAACACAGTATATGGAAAACAAACCTGTAGATAATCTCACCATTACTGCTCAATATGGGAGAGATAATCCAACCATCAGGACTGAACTCAATAGCCAATAAAGACAGAATCTCCAGATTACAAAAAGCATATAAGCTCATTGGAATCACTATAATAAGAAATATATTTCTGTCAATGCAAAACTAAGGCATTACAACACAGCAGTCCTACCATAAGCACTTCATGCTGCAGAAACTACAGTAATTCATCGTCATACTAAGATCAGAGAGACAGAAAATCAGGAAACAAAAATTCGGAGGAAAATGTATGGACCAGTGTTTCGAGAAGCAATTTGGATGAAGAGCCAAACTAGAGAGATTTACAAAGACATAGAAGCAATAACAGACACCATTAGAAAGAGAAGGATGAAATTTTATGGACATATCAGCAGGATGAATAAAATCAGGCTCACAAGACAAATCTTTGAGATAGTAAACAAGAGCAAAAACAAGACATAGTGGATCACTGAAGCAGAAGAAGACATTAAAGAAATGGGGATCACACAAGACAACATAAACAATAGAGAATAGTTTAGAAACATCACACAGAAACACACACTTAAAGAACATTTGGGTAACAGAACAGGAAAAAGATGGTCGGAACAACGCAAGAGAGAACACAGTGAACGTATGAAGAGAATTTGGGAAGAACGAAGAAAGAAGAAGAAATCATGACTACTCAAGGGAATATATATATATATATATATATATATATATATATATATATATATATATATATATATATATATGAAAAATATATCTAAAAACAAAGATGATGTAACTTACCAAATGAATGCGTTGGCATGTTGACAGACACACTAACACACACACAAAATTCAAGCTTTCGCAACCAACGGTTGCTTCGTCAGGAAAGAGGGAAGGAGAGGGAAAGACGAAAGGATGTGGGTTTTAAGGGGGAGGGTAAGGAGTCATTCCAATCCCGGGAGCGGAAAGACTTACCTTAGGGGGAAAAAAGAACAGGTATACACTCGCGCACACACACACACATATCCATCCGCACATATACAGACACAAGCAGACATTTGTAAAGGCCTTTACAAATATCTGCTTGTGTCTGTATATGTGCGGATGGTTATGTCTGCTTGTGTCTGTATATGTGTGGATGGTTATGTGTGTGTGTGCGCGCGCGAGTGTTTGTTTGTGTGTCTATCAACATGCCAACGCTTTCGTTTGGTAAGTTACATCATCTTTATATAGCTTACGTTCTTCGTGTATCGGGATTATTTATTGTGAAAGTTGCCAAGGGACGTGAAGGACGTTGAAGACACGTACTGCACTTGTAGAAGGTAATCATATGCTTAAAGAGTCCGGGACAGAAATATCTCTTGATATGATGCAGTATGTTGGCAACTCTATTCTGTGAAGCAAGTAAATACAAAGCTTACATAGTGTTACTTAACAAAACATTATACAGATTCATCCCTTTTTCAAATTATCCCAGCGTAAAGGAAAGATGTTGCATTCGATAATATTGATTTGTGGCCTTTAAATTTGCTGGACAACAGTTGATTTTATTTGTGCTCTCAGAACGTATTTGATTGCGGCAACAGTCTATTCCCGCAAGCACTTCACATCACTTGTGATTATTTTTGTGAATGAATTATTGTTCTAGTATGCACCAAGAACACAGACGAAGTCGAGAGTGTGGATATACAAATGTACAGTGTTTAGCTGGCAAATACAGAGGTTGCACCAGATTATGGAGACACCGTTAGAATTGCATATCTGAACACAAATGCAGGTGATATCCAACCCCGCAGGTTGCGCTGTTGTCTTTGACCATGATCAGCACCTGTGCAATGTCCTCGATACGTTGCAAACGTCCGTTGTGGTCAGAACAGTGTTTTGTGTAGCTTTGAGTGCATTGTGTTGGAGCTAAGAGAATTCGGACAAAATCTAGGCCCTTGTATGGTGTGTGTGCTTTCAAAACCAAACAAACCGAAATTTTTGATGTTTCAAAAGGCACCGTAACAAAGATTTACACTGCATACTGGGAAAGCGGAAAAACATCATCCGGTAAAGTCGCAACGCGCAAGAAAGTGTTCGTTGAGTGATCGTGACTGACGGTCATTGAAGACGGCTCTGACGAAAAATAAGAGGACGACAGCTGCAAAAATCACGGCAGAGCTCAATGTCGCACTCGTGAAGACTGTCAGCACCAAAACAACAGGAAGGGAGCTCCACAAGCAGGCAATTTTTGACGGAATTGGAATTCGAGAACCACTCTTCAGTGATGCAAATACCCGTAACAGGAAAAAGTGAGTCCGAAGCATAAATCCTGGAGCGAAGAGCAGTGGGAGAAAGGCATTGTGTCTCGGGTGAGTCTTGCTCCGCACTGCTTCCAACCTCTCGCCGAGATTGGCACCCAAGAGTGAAACAAAGGGGAGCAGGAAGAGGGGGAGGGGTGGGGGGGAGCGGCCGGAGATTATTTGGGCATCCACATTGGTGTGCGGTCACTTGCCACGCCGGACATTTGCCACGGCGGACATTTGCCACGATTTTACCTGCTCCGAAGGGTTGGGTCCCTTGTGCCCCCCTCCTCCTCCTCCTCCCCCTCCTCACCCGCCGCCCGACACGCAGTAAAGGCGCTTACTGAGCCTTTCCGCTGGTTTACTTAACATAGGACCAGAACCTCTATGGATTTTCCGCCACATTTCTAGAGATTTTCGTTGTGGAAACTATTAAATGCATTTCGCATTGAAATCCGCACCCAATTTCGAGCCTCAGTAAAACTTCGCCAATCTTGGAGATTCTGCGCTCGTCTAAATTATACCTGCAGCAGCTTTCTGTCGTGTTTTGTGTACCGCGGGGAATCAGTTCCGTTTGTTATTAATTTATTTGGTATGAATCTCTCGAGTGCTGTTGATAGTATTTCTTTGAACTTAAGCCACATATGGTCTTCACTTACATAGTTTGGAAGGATTGGAGATTGTCTCTTAGAAAGACGTCAATAGAATTTTTAGTTGCTTTATAACCATGGACCTTGCCGTTGGTGGGGAGGCTTGCGTGCCTCAGCGATACAGATAGCCGTACCGTAGGTGCAACCACAACGGAGGGGTATCTGTTGAGAGGCCAGACAAACGTGTGGTTCCTGAAGAGGGGCAGCAGCCTTTTCAGTAGTTGCAAGGGCAACAGTCTGGATGATTGACTGATCTGGCCTTGTAACAATAACCAAAACGGCCTTGCTGTGCTGGTACTGCGAACGGCTGAAAGCAAGGGGAGACTACAGCCGTAATTTTTCCCGAGGGCATGCAGCTTTACTGTATGATTACATGATGATGGCGTCCTCTTGGGTAAAATATTCCGGAGGTAAAATAGTCCCCCATTCGGATCTCCGGGCGGGGACTACTCAAGAGGATGTCGTTATCAGGAGAAAGAAAACTGGCGTTCTACGGATCGGAGCGTGGAATGTCAGATCCCTTAATCGGGCAGGTAGGTTAGAAAATTTAAAAAGGGAAATGGATAGGTTAAAGTTAGATATAGTGGGAATTAGTGAAGTTCGGTGGCAGGAGGAACAAGACTTCTGGTCAGGTGACTACAGGGTTATAAACACAAAATCAAATAGGGGGAATGCAGGAGTAGGTTTAATAATGAATAGGAAAATAGGAATGCGGATAAGCTACTACAAACAGCATAGTGAACGCATTATTGTGGCCAAGATAGATACGAAGCCCACACCTACTACAGTAGTACAAGTTTATATGCCAACTAGCTCTGCAGATGACGAAGAAATTGAAGAAATGTATGATGAAATAAAAGAAATTATTCAGATTGTGAAGGGAGACGAAAATTTAATAGTCATGGGTGACTGGAATTCGAGTGTAGGAAAAGGGAGAGAAGGAAACATAGTAGGTGAATATGGATTGGGGGACAGAAATGAAAGAGGAAGCCGCCTGGTAGAATTTTGCACAGAGCACAACATAATCATAGCTAACACTTGGTTTAAGAATCATGAAAGAAGGTTGTATACATGGAAGAACCCTGGAGATACTAAAAGGTATCAGATAGATTATATAATGGTAAGACAGAGATTTAGGAACCAGGTTTTAAATTGTAAGACATTTCCAGGGGCAGATGTGGACTCTGACCACAATCTATTGGTTATGACCTGTAGATTAAAACTGAAGAAACTGCAAAAAGGTGGGAATTTAAGGAGATGGGACCTGGATAAACTAAAAGAACCAGAGGTTGTACAGAGATTCAGGGAGAGCATAAGGGAGCAATTGACAGGAATGGGGGAATTAAATACCGTAGAAGAAGAATGGGTAGCTTTGAGGGATGAAGTAGTGACAGCAGCAGAGGATCAAGTAGGTAAAAAGACGAGGGCTAGTAGAAATCCTTGGGTAACAGAAGAAATATTGAATTTAATTGATGAAAGGAGAAAATATAAAAATGCAGTAAGTGAAACAGGCAAAAAGGAATACAAACGTCTCAAAAATGAGATCGACAGGAAGTGCAAAATGGCTAAGCAGGGATGGCTAGAGGACAAACGTAAGGATGTAGAGGCCTATCTCACTAGGGGTAAGATAGATACCGCCTACAGGAAAATTAAAGAGACCTTTGGAGATAAGAGAACGACTTGTATGAATATCAAGAGCTCAGATGGAAACCCAGTTCTAAGCAAAGAAGGGAAAGCAGAAAGGTGGAAGGAGTATATAGAGGGTCTATACAAGGGCGATGTACTTGAGGACAATATTATGGAAATGGAAGAGGATGTAGATGAAGATGAAATGGGAGATATGATACTGCGTGAAGAGTTTGACAGAGCACTGAAAGACCTGAGTCGAAACAAGGCCCCCGGAGTAGACAATATTCCATTGGAACTACTGACGGCCGTGGGAGAGCCAGTCCAGACAAAACTCTACCATCTGGTGAGCAAGATGTATGAAACAGGCGAAATACCCTCAGACTTCAAGAAGAATATAATAATTCCAATCCCAAAGAAAGCAGGTGTTGACAGATGTGAAAATTACCGAACTATCAGCAGTCACAGCTGCAAAATACTAACACGAATTCTTTACAGACGAATGGAAAAACTAGTAGAAGCCAACTTCGGGGAAGATCAGTTTGGATTCCGTAGAAACACTGGAACACGTGAGGCAATACTGACCTTACGACTTATCTTAGAAGAAAGATTAAGGAAAGGCAAACCTACGTTTCTAGCATTTGTAGACTTAGAGAAAGCTTTTGACAATGTTGACTGGAATACTCTCTTTCAAATTCTAAAGGTGGCAGGGGTAAAATACAGGGAGCGAAAGGCTATTTACAATTTGTACAGAAACCAGATGGCAATTATAAGAGTCGAGGGGCATGAAAGGGAAGCAGTGGTTGGGAAGGGAGTAAGACAGGGTTGTAGCCTCTCCCCGATGTTGTTCAATCTGTATATTGAGCAAGCAGTAAAGGAGACAAAAGAAAAATTCGGAGTAGGTATTAAAATTCATGGAGAAGAAATAAAAACTTTGAGGTTCGCTGATGACATTGTAATTCTGTCAGAGACAGCAAAGGACTTGGAAGAGCAGTTGAATGGAATGGACAGTGTCTTGAAAGGAGGATATAAGATGAACATCAACAAAAGCAAAACAAGGATAATGGAATGTAGTCTAATTAAGTCGGGTGATGCTGAGGGAATTAAATTAGGAAATGAGGCACTTAAAGTAGTAAAGGAGTTTTGCTATTTGGGGAGCAAAATAACTGATGATGGTCGAAGTAGAGAGGATATAAAATGTAGGCTGGCAATGGCAAGGAAAGCGTTTCTGAAGAAGAGAGATTTGTTAACATCCAGTATTGATTTAAGTGTCAGGAAGTCATTTCTGAAAGTATTCGTATGGAGTGTAGCCATGTATGGAAGTGAAACATGGACGATAAATAGTTTGGACAAGAAGAGAATAGAAGCTTTCGAAATGTGGTGCTACAGAAGAATGCTAAAGATTAGATGGGTAGATCACATAACTAATGAGGAAGTATTGAATAGGATTGGGGAGAAGAGAAGTTTGTGGCACAACTTGACCAGAAGAAGGGATCGGTTGGTAGGACATGTTCTGAGGCATCAAGGGATCACCAATTTAGTATTGGAGGGCAGCGTGGAGGGTAAAAATCGTAGAGGGAGACCAAGAGATGAATACACTAAGCAGATTCAGAAGGATGTAGGTTGCAGTAGGTACTGGGAGATGAAAAAGCTTGCACAGGATAGAGTAGCATGGAGAGCTGCATCAAACCAGTCTCAGGACTGAAGACCACAACAACAACAACATAAATAGATATATTTCGCGTTTAGTTTTGCTGAATTTCTTTGTTACGGAATTGAGCCTTGCTACGACTGCGTGTTCACTAATCCCTGTATCCATCGTGATACTCAGGATTATTTGTGCCTAAGAAGTAAGTGTGTTTTCGTAGCCATTTAAAATTTGAATTTCCTCGTGAACTAATTTTTCAAAATAATTTTAAAACAAGCATTTAGAACACTTATGGAAATTGTTTTCTGTCTACAATAGGGTCTGAAAATGTATTTTTGTGAACATACGGAACGTAGATCGAAGTCACCGCGAACTATAATTGTATGAATAGGGTACCTATTTGCGACAAGACTCGAGTTTTCTTTGAAATGTTCAGCAACTGTTTCATCTGAGACCGGGGGTCGGTAAAAGGAGCCAGTTATTAATTTATTCCGGTTGTCGAATATAACCTCTGTCCATACTAAGTCATAGGAAGTACCTGCTTCAATGTCGCTTGTGAGCTGGAACACATATTACATTATTTTTCCTTAAGTTGTGCTTCTTGTTTCTGTTATAGTGGAGATCATTCCAATTACGGCTTTTCCCTCCAAAACCTAGGATGCTTGATCTGTGATCCTGTAAATACCAGCGCTAAACAAAGTAGTACAACAACGTACGTTACAAGCGTAGCATTCTGTATTACTTCATTTCCTCATTTCTAACATTTTAAAATTGTACGTCGACTTTAGATGACATGTCAATCATAGATGTTTTTATCTCTGTTTATGAACGTACTTTCATTCATGTTTGGAACATTGTCCCGCTCCACTTTATTAACTCATGTTTCGCCGCAAGGGATATCGGATTTTAGAGAGTAAATTAATATGGAGTATGTCGTTCTTCTTTTCAAACATTCACATACCCATTTCTTCTTTCCTTATTGTCTTTTGGGCATGCAGTTATAGTAATTAAAGTAGGCACAAATTCAGTGATCAAAAAGAAATGATTAGCGTACATTCGCATTCTCTTTACATCATTCCTTTCTTGTTGCTCCCATGGCGATGGACTGTTTCTATCGCTATCAGTAAGCGCGAAAGGAAGGTGCCGTACAGACAGAGGGATCTATATTTATATTTGGCAGAACTAATTACATACTGACATAATCGTCGGATTTGATTTTGTTTCCCAAAAGTTATAAATATTTCGATTTCGGAAAAGAAGCTCTGTATTTCGCCAAGATGTCGAAGAAGAAGGTCCCTTACGTACTGGTTGCATCGAGTAAGATGTGGAGATGGCGGTTTGAAAGCGGACAGAATAAGTACGAGAAAGGGCATCCCTTACCTGAAGGATCGTTACTCAAGCTACCTGGCGACGGGGCAAGTGTGGCAAATGTCTGGCGTGGCAAATGTCCTGCGTGGCAAATGTCCGGCATTCATCCATATCATGGGATTCCGCAGGCCCCATAGTTATTCTCGAAGGTCTCATTAATGCTAAGGATTACGTTGCCGTTTTGGCCGATCAGGTTCATCCCAAGGTACAATATTTGTTCCCCAAATGGAATGCTTTGTTCCGACACGGCTCTTTTTCTCTCATCTTTCATCGTCCAGCAATTGTTTTGAGAGCACGAGGATGAATTGGCGCATCTCCCCTGGCCACAATAGTCACCACATCAGAGTATTATTCAGCCTTTTTGGTGTACTTCGGAGAGAAGTTTAAGTGATAGCACTTCACCTCCAGTATTGTTACCGTAACTTGTCACTATTTTGCATGAAGAGTGGTGTAAGGTACTCTTGAAAGACATACAAGACCCATGTTTATCCTTCCTGAGAATACTGTAAGGTGTTTTGAATGCCACCGGGTTTCCTGAATCGTATCAGGCATTGTAAAGTGATGTGATTTTGGTGTTTCCATATTTTTGTCCAATCCCTGTATGTTCGAAATATTCACCACAACGCCAGGAGGTCGGCAAAGGTAATTCAGTGGTAGGAGCCGGCCCGAAGAGAAGAATACCGCCACACGTAGTCGGCTTAGGCCTTAATGACACAACACTCTGTATCGCCTGTGGCAAACAGCTCTGTAGTTGCGAAAGGCTGCTGAAACTTGGTTGAAACCAAACATTTCTTCCGACGCTATCCGAATCACTGGTTACTCTCTCCTAAGGGCAGATCGTGAAACACGACGCGGGGGTGGTGTGGGTGCCTATATTCGCTCTGATCTGAGACCTACTATACTATGCACATCGGATGCAAAGGGCGAAGGAGAAGCAGAGTTCTTGTTTTTCGAAATAAATACATCAAATCAGAAACTGCTAATTGGAGTAATCTATAAACCTCCAAACGTCGGTGCTATGTCCTCCTTTCAGTCTGCCCTGTCCTCGCTCGTGACACTGTATGAACACATAATCATTATGGGCGACACAAACATCGACTTACAGTTAAAATCTCCCTCTGCAGAAAAACTTAGGAGACTGTTCCACTCCAATGATATGAGTTTAACACCGCTGGACCCAACTCATCACACGCCATACAGCCATACACTCATAGATATAATAGCAACAAAGCGACCAGATAAAGTAATTCGCGCCAATCAGACATCCGCTCCAGGACTCTCTGCTCATGACGTGATTTTCTTAAATTACTCAGTACATACTACCAAAGAAAAATCTCACCTGGTAACCTACAGAAACCTAAAAAATGTTAACCATGACGCTCTTCAAAAGGATTGCTCAGACATCCCTTGGCATGATATAAGCAATGAACCGACTTTAGACGGAAAAATTCGGGAATTATGTCGCAAAATTATTGCACTGTATGATAAACATGCTCCTCAACGCACTGTCAAGGTAAAGAGAGCTCCTGCTCCGTGGCTCACCACTGCATTACGCCAGTTAATGAATGAACGTGATGCTGCACATAGGGCCCTCAAGCGTAACCCAACTCCTGAGGCGTACGAAGCTTATAGGAAACTCCGAAATAGAACCAAGCAAAGCGTGAGGAATGCCAAAATCAGACATGCCCGCTCTGTCGTATGCGGCATATCAAAACCTGCTGCACTGTGGAAAAAGCTGCGCAGTTTTGGTATAGGGAAGCGAAGATCTGACGCTGTTTATCAAGCGTCTGCAGAAGAATTAAACGATTTCTTCTCAACAGCCGTGAACTGCCACGCAGCGACAAATTACCAGCCCCAAGATATCAATCTCTCGAGAGACAAGTTTTTCCTAAAACATGTCACTACCGGCACAGTACACAAGGCAATTATGAGAATCTCTTCCGAGGCAGTAGGAAATGATGGAGTGAGCATTGGCATGATTAAGAACGTCGTAAACACTATTACTCCAGTTATCACAGACATCTTCAACCTGTCTCTTGTCAGTAGTACATATCCTACTGAGTGGAAGCAAAGCTTAATTCAACCTATACCCAAGACTGACAACCCTAAGTCGCCAGGTGACTACAGGCCGATCAGCATACTTCCTGCGATATCTAAAGCCCTAGAATACATCGTCTATGAACAGCTGACGGATTACCTCAAAACTCATAACATCCACGACAAATATCAGTCAGGCTTTCGAAAGCACCATAGTACAGCAACTGCATTAATCAAAGTAACTGATGACATTAAACATGCTATGGACAGACGTGAAGCTACCATCCTAGCACTGCTTGACTTTAGCAAGGCTTTTGATACAGTTGACTTTGATATATTACTAATTAAAATGAAGCAGCTGAATTTCTCAAACAGCGCAATACACTGGTTCGACAGCTACCTCAAAAACAGAAGTCAACAAGTCATTTGTGGGTCGGAAAAGTCATCATGGAAAAACGTGCGCTCTGGAGTTCCCCAAGGCTCTGTCCTTGGTCCATTACTCTTCTCACTGTACATTAATGATATTTCTTCAGTGATTCACTCCTGCAACTACCATCTATATGCCGACGACATCCAACTGTACATAAGTGCAAGCCCCAAGAACATTGCTGACGCAGTAGCGAGTATGAACGCAGATCTTTGCTCTGTTTCTCGATGGGCACAGAACCTAGGTCTGAAACTAAACCCCAAGAAATCCCAGGTCATACTTATATCTCATCCAAAATTAATCAGTCGGTACTTTCGCGAAACAGTCCCTCAAATACTCCTCAATGGTACCCAACTACCATACCAAAAAACAGTAAAAGACCTTGGAATAATCTTGGATGAACACCTAAACTGGGAAGAACAAACAGTCACAGCTTGCCGGAAATCGCTCTCCTCCCTACATGCAATTCAAAAATTTAGAAAAATATTTCCAACCCATGTTAAACAAAAATTAGTCCAAACACTAGTCTTGCCTAATCTTTACTACTGTGATGTAGTTCAACATGGCACAAATAATGAAAATTCGAGATGCCTAGAGCTAGTGATGAATGCTTGTGTTAGATACGTATGCAACATACGATTGTATGATCATATCAGTCCTTCATACTCCCAGCTAGGTTGGATACGCCCACATAAGGCACGCGATCTCCACACGATGTGCTTACTTCATCGATTTCTTAGCCACTGGTGCCCCCAATACTTATCTTCTCACATTAAACATCTATCATCATTCCACAACCGCAATACCAGATCGGATACGTCTAGCATCTTGGCTGTACCTTTACATAACACAAAATCTTTCTCCGTGTCATTCTCCATCTCAGCCATACGACTATGGAACGCGCTCCCCTGTGATCTGCGTCTTATCCAAAACCACTCAACATTCAAGAGGGAACTTAAGACTTACATATTAGGGATGGTATAGCCACCATTGTTGTGCCCCCCCCTCATCTTTTTCTTTCTCCTCTCCATCATAGCTTCGAATTTTACCATTCTACTTCTCTTCCTCTAACCTATCTACCTCTTCTATATCTCTTTCACCCCATTCCATCGTCTTATGTCTCTGCTTGATGAGAATAACTCACAAGCTGCAAGAATATAACGAGAAAATTCCCAACTAGCAATAGGACTGACACTCATAAAAGAAAAATATGTTTACTTTCATATACATAGTCATTATTATTATTATTATTATCATTATTATTATTATTTTTATTATTCTTGATTGTTATAATTATTTTTTGATTGTTATAATTATCATTGTACTACTTTTATAATCTCTATTTTTTTTCTTTAACATTAATACTGTATAACATGTTATATGTCCTAATTTTCTGTAGACACTGAAATTTGTTGAATCTGAGTATGCCTGGTTAGGTGTAAGAGAGGGCCTGAAGGCCCTAATCTTGCCAGGTAAAATAAATGCATAAATAAATAAATAAATAAATAATATACGCACCTTACGTCGCGTATATACACATACTCTCTTGGGCTTATAGTTACTATGACAACGCCTTTTACGTACAGAGAAAGTACAATATGTAGGTCCTTGGCTATGGAACATATTTTATATTATGTTTGATGAAAGTATACTTTGTCGAGTAGAAGAGATACATCTTCAATACCTTTGTTTGTAATTACATCATCATTTTTTCCATTGTAGTTTCTGAAGATTCAGTCATAAGTAAAACGTTATCATTGTGCCGGATGGAAAATAATTATTATTTCCTCCTGAAAGAAATTTGTCAGAATAGTCTTTCCTTTGTCAACTCTCAAGTAGTTACAATAAAGTAAAACGACATGTAAGATTCGTCGGGCGCTGGACTAGTTTGCAGTGATTGGGCATGGGTATTACTGGACCTCTCCTTGATCTTTTCTAGGCGGAGATTTCACTGTGTCCAGTTAACAGGCCACCGTTTTGTCACTCTTCTAGTATAGTCACATGATGCCATCTGACCACTTCTCTCTAATTTTGCTGAACACCGGGGCACGCCAGTGGTTACAGTAGTAGCCATCACTCGACAAGATGACGCTGAGGAAGTGAACATTTCAGAGCTGTTTCGTGGTACCTTCTACAGTGAGGAAGCTGCTTCGGTTATCGGAGAGTGCCGTCTACTGTCCTTTGTCAACGACCATTGAATATTGGCATCAATCATGTTAATTAACGATGGATTGAGACTCTAAACCACTGAGAAATAGTTTTATATCACCTGAATATCTGGGAAGATGTGTCGTATTAGAATCAAGGGCAGAAGAAAATCAGTGAATTATTATTAAAAAAATACAAAATATAAATTTAATGTGAAATAAAAACAGAACCGAAGTAAAGGCAGTTATCGAAAGTTCACATATTCGCACATCTATGAAATCGAGATCTAATGCTGGGTACCATTCAGTATCATTTTGCTCTATCCCGTGCATTGTATTATGCTTCGATACTACTTCGTGGTTCATACAGTGTGATCGAAATGCTGCTGCTCAAGTCAGTCCCCCTCTTTGATGACAGTGCGCAGAAATGTCACGCTACTAGTAGCAAGTGGTCCCAAACCTGCTAAATCAGGTTCAAGTCGGCAGATATCACTGGCAATTTCATTAGGTTGCCTCGTAGAGAAAGTATTTCGCGAGGGAGGTGTAGTGGCATGCTTCCGCAATTTCTACTTAAAATACGGTCCCAAAGCTGAAGCTTTGTCCGTAGCCCCTACGTTGCAGTTACCTGTTGCATACTGCACACTCTACAAATTGCCCTTCATAGTACATTTAGGTGTCTGACAAACATACATGGTGACAGCTAAAGACAAGCCTCATACGTGCATTGGTATGAATTTACCACTGCAGTCTTCTGCGACGCCATTTAGCCACTTTCTTCAATTCCTTATATTCCCTTACCAAATACCTTTACACGTTCCAGTGCTTATGAATTGTACTGTACTTCATAATAAAGGCACACAGCCGAAACTGACCATGATGAGAACTACCTAGATCGACTTTACCTTCCCAGTTGCCTCTTAAAAGGTAGTGAACAGCTGTATTTTGCATGCGGTTTTCTCATACCATCATTTTTAGTTGCTGGTCATCATCTGATGTTAACTACAAGTGACTCGCATGAGTAGGGCCAATGCTCTGTCCCTCACGCCTCAAAATAATGGTTGGATGTTAAACAGACATTATTATAGCATACACTATTTCTGATGACAACTTTTTACAACGAAGGGACTTCTCGCTTTAAGGTAACAATTCGCTAGGTCTGATCTTGAAAAGACCTTTCAAGGCATATTGAAAGATGGAACAGTGTAATAATTGCACTGTTCATTGACTATTGAATTGAACAGGCAGTGTACTTTGCTGAACTACATTCAGATTGCATGTTTATGTTGGCCTCCATTGCAGAAATGGATGGATGTAACATCTGTGCATGTATATATCTATGTATGTTTCACATCCCCACTAGATAGGCTTCACTGTAAGAAACCACTGACCTATGAAATGGATGGGATTGGAACGGAAAATAAATGTAGCCCACGATGCACGAATACCCAGACGTTATTCATCCAGCATTTTAGAATGAGGTCGCTTAGTATCTCTCAACAAAATTTGTGCATAATTTAAAACCTTTACGAATTTTTTTTCTCTCTGACAACCCCTCACAAAATGGTAAAGGGAAAAATTTTATCGCCTACTGCATCTTTGCTGTTCATGCAGAAAAACTGCCACATCATGCACAACGTTTAAAATTACTACCTTTTGTTACTAACTCTATTCAGAAGACTTTTTACATATAGGATCTACATAAGCCGCCGAATGTACCTACAAAATTAGGTAATTGTACGACACATAGTTGAGGAGATATGACATCATAGACACTTAGATGCGAGAAAGACTACCGCATCACGCATGACGTTTAAATTTATTACTTACTCGCTACTAAGTCTATTTCAAACACATTTCGCAGACACCATCCACGTATGCTGCTACATGTAGTTACAAAATTATATCATTTTATGACTCATAGTTCAAGACATACAAAGTCATGAACATTGAGCTACGAGGAAACGAAATTGCAGAGTGAAATTCATTATACATACAGGGGAAATATGTGCACACAAATGGGTGATGTGTGTTACATATATGTGACATGTGCAGACGTGGGAAAATTCGGCGTAAAAAATTACTTCTCATATCCTGGATAAATTTGCACCAAACTTGGTAGACATATTTCTTACTAAATGCGAAGAAATACTGTAGTGGTGAAACCTGATAAACTCCTATTCAGGTGGGAGTGATAACATAGAGACAGAAGGAGGCGGAAGAGATAGACGGAAAACGAGAGTGGATACATGAACACCGATATGAGGGAGGATGAGATGGACAAAGAGAAAGGGAGGGGTTGATGGAGAGAGAAAAGGAAGAAGAGACGGACAGAGAGGGGGCAGGAGGAGACGGACTGAGACAGAGTGAAGGGGGAGACAGACACAGTAGGGGGAACAGGAGATAAAGAGATTGAGGAAGAAACAGAATGGGTATGAGGAGATGGGCTCAGAGAGTGGAGAAGGAGATAGACAGAGGGAGAATGGGCAGACGGACACAGGAGAAAGAAGCAGAGAGACAGAGAGGGCCGAGAGGAGCAGAGTTGAAAACAGAGGGGAGTAGCAGATGGACAGAGAGAGGGGCAGGAGGAGATAGACAGAGAGTGACGTTGGAGGAGGTGGAGAGTGGGGGGTGGGGGAGGAGGAGATGGAAAAAGGGTGAGGGAGAGGGGAAGGAGGTGATAGACAAAGGGTTGAGGAGACAGAGAAAGGGGGGTCGGGGAAACGGAAGATGAACTAACAGAATTGGACTAAATACATACCCAATCATAGCTTGGGTACTCAGCTATTACAAAAGGAAAACAACACAAGATACAAAGGTAGAAAGTGTCGGAAGTTCCATGTGGCTTTTCGCAGATGATGCTGTAGTATACAGAGAAGTTGCAGCATTAGAAAATTGTAGCGAAATGCAGGAAGATCTGCAGCGGATAGGTACTTGGTGCAGGGAGTGGCAACTTACCCTTAACATAGACAAATATAATGTACTGCGAATACATAGAAAGAAGGATCATTTATTGTATGATTATATGATAGCGGAACAAACACTGGTAGCAGTTACGTCTGTAAAATATCTGGGAGTGTGCGTGCGGAACGATTTGAAGTGGAATGATCATATAAAATTAATTGTTGGTAAGGCGGGTGCCAGGTTGAGATTCATTGGGAGAGTCCTTAGAAAATGTAGTCCATCAACAAAGGAGGTGGCTTACAAAACACTCGTTCGACCTGTACTTGAGTATTGCTCATCAGTGTGGGATCCGTACCAGGTCGGGTTGACAGAGGAGATAGAGAAGATCCAAATAAGAGCGGCGCGTTTCGTCACAGGGTTATTTGGTAACCATGATAGCGTTACGGAGATGTTTAGCAAACTCAAATGGCGGACTCTGCAAGAGAGGCGCTCTGCATCGCGGTGTAGCTTGCTCGCCAGGTTTCGAGAAGGTGCGTTTCTGGATGAGGTATCGAATATATTGCTTCCCCCTACTTATACCTCCCGAGGAGATCACGAATGTAAAATTAGAGAGATTCGAGTGCGTACGGAGGCTTTCAGACAGTCGTTCTTCCCACGAACCATACGCGACTGGAACGGAAAAGGGAGGTAATGACCGTGGCACGTAAAATGCCCTCCGCCACACACCGTTGGGTGGCTTGCGGAGTATAAATGTAGATGTAGATGTAGTGCAAGACTTTCCTCATCAGGTAAGAGGGCAACTTTGATCCATTTTAAACCACTTTTCAGCATAAGAAAAGTGTGATGTTTAGGTAAAATTTTTCTTGGAACAGTCTATAATCCCCGCATATATAGGAACATGTTTTTCTCAATGCCTTGTTTAATCTAGTATCTGTGCACATACAGAAGAATGTATGCCTATAGACCACTCAAACTTCCTGTCGTTACACATCTTTCTGTATGTCTTATCAGTGTAGAAGGGAATGTTTCCAACACCCAACACTTGAGTAGAAATTCTTTGGGTTTAACCCAGCACGTACTGTGATGATGTGCAAGAACTGGTCAACACTTTCTGGAAGATGATTACGGTACCGTTATCCTGAGGAATGGCCTGTACAGTCGCCTGATTGAAAGAATAGATTTCTGTTTACGGATAAATCGAAATATTCTTGTACATGTCCGAATCAACAACGCCATTTGAAACACCGCATTGAAGAAGCTTGTCACCCCATGACAGCAACAAATTTATGTACAGCATTTTACTTCCAGTCCTGAAAGTTTTAACACTGGTCGTTCTCTAACCAAAATTGATAGAAATCTGATTTAAACTGATCTATGTAAAGATGGTTTGAATACAGCAGCCACAGGGCAGAAAAAAATTATGTTATAATTAAAACAAGTAGCTCATTCTTAAATCAGTTTTGGAAAATAACTAAATAAACGATGTTTACTAACCCTAATGAAGTGTAAAGCCTCTTACGTTTCTCGTCTATCTAAATAATTACTCCTTTCACCTGTGATTTTTTCAGCTATATAGAAAAACACGTTGTCGCAACCCCCAAGCCTACATACAGGGAGTATAGAAAAAAAATAGTTCAAATGGCTCTGAGCACTATGAGACTTAACATCAGTGGTCATCAGTCCCCTAGAACTTAGAACTACTTAAACCTGACTAACCTATGGACATCACACACAGCCATGCCCGAGGCAGGATTCGAACCTGCGACCGTAGCGGTCTCGCGGTTCCAGACTGTAGCGCCTAGAACCGCACGGCCACAAAGGCCGGTGAGTATCGAAACTAGCAGCGAAAACTGACATGGATGAAGATATATGATAATCAGTGCTTGAGTCCATAATATTTCTGTGATGAGTTGCTTTCCTTCAATTTTTTTACATTAGTTATAATTAAAGCTGAATTAATGAATATTACATGTACTGAAATATTTACGATTGGTAAATATTTTGTTGTGACTTCCCTGACACAAAATTTCTATGGTACTTTTTTGTTTTCGTAAATCGCCATCTTTGTATGTAAACATTCGTGTGACCACAATGTATAGCTGTGTGTCTGTGTGAGGTGGGACAGAGGGGGGAGGGTATAGTGTGTGTACGGTACTTACCGTTCAGAAGAGTCATACATCTTGCTCACTACATGACGAAACATGATTTTCTGCAAAGGTAATGAAAGTTTTTCGTGGTAACGTAAAACTAACTCAGGTATACTCTTAAAATGTTATTTACATTTTTTAAATTTACTGCTAAGTCCAGTAATGTTAAAATAATCTTTTTCTTACAAAGTTTTTCGCTTTAGAGAGCCACGACTCCAATGGACTTTCACCAAAAATACAATCGGCAAAATTCGCATGTACACATACGATTTATGTAGTTTTAATCGTGAAGAACCGTGTAATTACAAGACTATAATTTCGAAACAAACAGCAGTCCCACCTTTTCAGATTTCGACAAAATTCCATTGATTTATGCCTTTTAGCTCCGCGCCTTTTCGGTTAATGGCGACTTGGTGTGCATACACGTTTCGACAATGTTTGTTTCGAGCCAACCGTGTTAGCCCTTACGAACAGATCAAGCTATGTTAATTCTGTTTACGCCAACAAGCGGCTACTCTAATTGTATGCAAATTATATATGTCACCCGATTGATTGCAACATCCTAGAATAGGCGTATATAGGGTGTATAGAAGCCTAGGCTGAACCTGTCTGGCAACCACTGCCTGAAGAAACTTGATGATAGCTAACCCAGAAAAATAGTATTTTAGAACTATTTGCGGTTTAAAAGCTTATAACGCAGCGTTTAAGGTTTATTATTTAATTCAAAAATATTTCACAATACAGTTTATGCTTTAATGGAGGAATATACATTACTAAACGGCTGAAACGGTCACAGTATTCCAGTTGCACATTGCCTATCTAATGGTTTTCAGAAGCAGCTGAAACTGATTTCAGTTGTTCATATGATTATTGAAGAAATTTAAAAGTTTAAAATGCTGTCATAAGCTACCCATGTTCAACGTTTAATACAGTAACACAGGCATTATAGAAAGGATCTGGGTATATGTTTTGATGCAGCATAACTCATCAAGCAGAAGTTACCCAGACCAAATTCATCTATTGTTTATGACTGAGAGCTCTTTATGACTTTCAACAAACATTACAAATAATTTTAAACGTTCATGAAACTACTTCTTCCTGACACCTCTCCAAGTGCAATCAAGGGAAAATCCTTACCACTATTTTTCACTATTAATGTAGTAAAACTGAGACATGAATCGTAAACTTTTTAATTTATTACTTCCTTACTACTAATTTTGTTCGCAATACATGTTTCAGACAGGATCCACGTATACCACTATATGTGGCTGAAAACTTATGTCACTGTACGACACATAATTCAGAAGATGTTACGTCATAAAGGTCGATATCTGTGAAGAAGCAGTATTTCTTAAAACAGATCGCAAATTACCCGTACTATATTCATTAACACCATTACTCAAGGAGTGTGAGGTGGGAATCAGTTGTTTGGATTAGAAAATGAAAAAAATCGCTAGGCCCTTCCGGTACAACTTTTATTTTTATGATGATTAATCAGTATTTTATGCCGCTAATTACTTATAGAGCATACGGAAAAATGTAAAAATGTTCTGTTACAGCAATCTGTCTACTTTGCTTTTACATCGTCATTCGTTTACAGTGATGGTACAGACACTACAGCAGTTCAGATTATTGCGCTATATTTTAAGGCACAACAGTCCTATTGTTAACAAATTTTCCGAATGTTACTAGCCCACGACCAACACCAATATTTTTATAAAAATAATTTGTGTTTTAAAACTACGTATTTATTTATATTGGATTTGAAATTCCCGCTAAAACCGTCATTGGGCATATATATTTCAGCGCCTTCAAAATCTATGCAGCAGTCCAACCGTATACATTTTTTTTTCTTTTTCCTTCCTTCTCTTCAATGTATTCAGTGTCTTTAGTTGTACGACATGCACAAAGGCAAAAATGTATTTTGAGCTGAAATTTTATTTTAAATGCAATCATGAATATTCTCTTCGTATTTTTAGAAGTTTCGGCCCTGCAGGATATAATTTATCTGTGTAACAAAGAATTGGGAGAGTTGATGAACGAGTGAGCCTAACGGTGACTCAGATGTGTTATAATGGACGGACGTTACATGTCCATTTTTGGTGAAAAGCAGTTGCATTTCATAAGGAGAAGTTGTTTCGTAATAGTAACAAGTGAAAGGTGGAATTGAGAAGAAGATTAAGTGCAGTTTGAAAGGGTTTTTTTTTATAAGTTATTAGTTCACTGGGGAACAGGGGTGTGCTCTGACTGTAGTGAGCGAGTGCTGATTCTATTGGCGAAAAATTAATTAGTTGGTGTAAACAAGTGTGTTGTATTATGGTGAATCCGTAGAAGTGGTGTTATACTTTGAGCTGATTTTGGTCAGTAAGGTGGTGTTGAGGCCACTTTGTGCTTTAATCTGCTAAGTATTTGTGACAGTACAATGAACCTCTTGCTATCAGAGCGTTGCAGGTAGAGAAGTGAGAATATTAAATGCACTCATGCAGTAGTTACAGTGACAGGTATCGTAGATTTCGCAGCAATTTACGTGTATCACAAATTACGTCATTAATACAGTTTCAACTAACTTTTGTAAAACTGTCTTAACTAATCTAGTGACAGTTATTCACAGAAGTTAGAAGGAGCTGGGACCGTTTTACATCGAGACCATGTGGTGGATGCTGTTATTCCGTACCTAACAGCACTTGCATTGACCAGTTCGACAATTTTTGGACAAAGAGTATCGGTTAGGTGGTTGTTCACGCCTGCTCGAGCCCAAGGGAAACTGAAAGGTATCCAGATAATTAACCAAGGTTTTCGAACTACCACCGTACAGAAAGAGGAGAGGGTAGCAGAAGCACAACTATTTAGCAAGATAAAGGGAATAGAAATCACATTATAAATAAACAAAAATGAAATTAAAATAATTCAGGACAAATTGGACAGGGAAATGAATGAAACAAAGACATGTCAAAGTAAATTGAAAAGTTAGATACAATAGAACCAAAATAGAAAGAGAAAAGACGTAACTGAAAACTGAAGTAAAGGCAGATGAAGACAAACATGAAGCGGAACTTCGAACTAACCAAAGCGTGCTGGCACAGCAGATTACATTAAGTCAGAAGAAATCTTTGCTGAAGTTGAGTCAAAATTGAGGAATGAGCTCAAAACCGTGAACCAAGACGCTAGCAAGAAAATCGAGGGTGTAAAAGAACAAACAAAAAAGAAAACCGAGAAGCCGATAGGGAATGTTGTAGAACAGGTAAAAAAAGGGAACACTGAACAAGCAAAACCTGTAAAAAGTAGCTTGCTGGAGGTTGTTGATAAGTACAAAAAAGCCTGAAGCGGGGCAGACGCCGTAGAGGAACGGACTACGCTAGTAAAGCAGAAAATAAGTAAGACAAATTGGCAGTAACAAAAAGTCACGAGTAATGCTTCATGTATGTGAGAGAGCATTAATGTAAAACAGTATCACACTTTCGAAAATTTAGTTCATAAGTTTACAGAGAAATTATAGCCACCTGAAACACAAGCAAATGTAGCGAGGGAATTTATATGGAGTCCAGGCCATTGTAGTGGAAAAGTATCAGTCCATTTTCGGACGGTTAATAAATTGTGCCATACAGACGTGTGATCCTACTGCAATTAAACTTTCGCAATTTCGGAGGAAATTGTCAGACACGATACAGGGATTAATTGGCGGAGGACTGTGGAGAGACGCAGGCACTTCCCATAGAAAAGTAGAGTGGGCGAAGGGAAGCTTCAATGGTAACAGTACAATAGAACCGCGAAACTACTACATCAGCGATCGTCAAACTTCGGACTGCGGGCCACATGCGGCTCGAATTAAGTGGTCTTGCGGCAAGCGGTTCTCAGACTACTTTGTCGTAATATGAATCTGGCAACTAACAGCAGAATCCTAAAACGTCAACTGACGTTAAGAGCTTCTTAAGAAAGTAATTTTTGTGCTCAGTAACAAGCGAAAGTACTTAGAGGGGTAATAATATTACTTTCACATTTGCTTCTGGTGAAGAGTTTACAGTCTACACACGACTAAAAATCTAGTTGTTGTCAAAACGGCTCACGTCAGCATTAGACTCCTGTGACTACAGTTTTCAGACTGGCACAAGGCAATTTAAAAATCTTACTACCTACGTCGGACGAAGTTAATGTGATAAACATGGCTGACCATAGATAGCCATTACTACACAATAATCCTATTCGAGGAAGAAGTGAGGTAGAGCCAACATCGAATATACATTTCCATGTTTAACAGGTGTTAATGTTTAATAACTTCTGGAAAAGGATAAATTATAAATAAGTAAGGAATAAACACTGAAAATTTTCAACTGTCGGCTGCACCTGAGTTCTTCGTCGCTTCAAAAATACGGGGTGGCGCCAAAGGCACTGGGCAGATGGTTGAAAGACAACAAAAGTAAGAGCAAGACATAGTGCAGAAGGACGTTTTAACCCTTTAAGTTGTCATTACCAAATGTTGCTAATTACGCCTTATCATGTTAGTATACAATGGACTGACAAACAAAAGAAACACAATAATAAAAATGTTTAATTGTTCGGAGAGTGATCTGTAAGGCGAATTTACAGCTGTAATCCTCCATATTGTCGCGATATTAACGAAAGAAAAAAGGATTTTCACGTTAGAAACATTTTATAAAGTGGTGCTACTACAGCTGTTAATGAATGAGGAAGACATGTCAGATCAAAACCACCGTCCAGACAAGCAATGAACGACACACGAGATAGATTTGTAGAACATGGATTTATTATGGATGCGCCAAGACTTGGCCGCCCAGCAACAGTAAAACTGAGTAAAATGAATTGCGGATATATCTAGCTGTGATCTAACGTCCGAGAAAATCTACTAGATGATTCGGAACTGTGCTGCATTTATCAGGAAGTTCAGTGCAAAGAATGTTACACAAACGTAAGTGTAAAGTATAGATTCCACATTTATGACATGACGATTCGTAAAACAGACTTGGATATGACGACTCGATGGTGAGGAAAGCAAATTATATACTAACATTGGCAATAACGCAGAGCAGTGACTGAAGTAGAAAGACTCGACAACAATTCATTCAGACAAGGCAAACTCAACAACCGCATGGAAAGGTGTAGTCGTATCGATCCAAAGAAACTAACATCACGCGCAGGTGCCAGACAGGTGAAGCTAGCAGCGAGAAGCAAATTAACGAGAAGAGAGATACAGAGTGGGTGGAAATAGATATGACAATGAATGGTATGACCCGTGTGTAGCAGAGTCCTCGTGTATCAAATCGGTAGAGAAGGGGAGAACACAGACAGATGAAAATTCAAAGATATATCAGAGAAGTGGAAGGAAATTCAATACCAAATATTGGTGTGATGGAAGAGTTCAGGAGGGAGTTCATCTGATCCCTGATTAGACACAAAGAAAGTATAGGAGTGGAAGTCACTGTTGAAGAAAGAAGATATGAAAGAACACGTAAGTTATCTGAGAGATGAAGGTGATGGGGATGAGGGAGAACAACCAAAGGAGGAAGACTATGTGTTTGGGAAAGAGAAGGAAGAGCATCTGGAGACTGAGACTGAGGTAGTGGGACGTTGGAGAGAGGATACAGGGTGATGAAGAAGACGAGGAAGGTGATGTGAACGATAAAGGAGAACATGACATGGTTGAAGTAGAAGAAGGAGAAGTAGATGAGGAGAAAGGAGAAGAGAAAATAGAGCGTATGCAGAAAGAGACGATGTGGACAAGGAAGATGAAGAAGAGGATAGGACAAAGGTTTCACGTCAAGAACAGGAGGAGAAGAAGCAGGGAAAGCACAGTTGTGTTGAAGAGGTAGAGGAAGTAGAATTTGATGCAGTGATATAAATAACAGATAACTTTGTCAGTTGGAAGGAGAAAGGAACCTTTAAAACCTACAAAACCAAAGCGACAGAAGATGAAGAGTTAACATTATTCACCACACGATCAGACTTATGAGGACGTGGATAACGAGGAAGTAAGAATAGATTCTCAATTTTTAACACTACCGGCTTTTACTAAATTAGCAACTCGCCAATCATGATACTTCTCTGTTGAAGAAAGGATTTAAAGGAAGGATTTAAAACGACCATGATCGTGTGTAGTGGAAAGGTATTAACTGTTTTCCGTTTCTCAAAAGATTTCTATTGAAAGGAAGCAATAGCAGGACAAACAGGATTCGAACCGAGGTTCTGTCAGTAACAGAGTAAACTGCAATTACGTAAATGAAATGACGCCAGCCTAATTAGGCAAATTTTTACCCAAGTACTAGCATTGTTCATAAAGAAAGATAACAATGTTGTTTAATTTACTTGCTATTGAAATTCTGTTTTACAAATAAAATACAAGGCAGTAGCGCAATTTCACAATCACTCCAACAGTGGTTTGTCGTGAACAACACAGAAGTAATATAAATGTTTCGGCAGTAACTTCTCTCAATAACACTAACAATCTACACATTACTGTAGGAAGCTAATGATCGTTATAGGTGAATGATTACTAATGGTCGAGCAATACTAACTTGGCCAAGAACCTTAATTACTGGAAAATAGTGCCACTGAAATGGTTTCCAGATAATTATATTCTCTAATCCGATTATTACTTGTTTCCTCAAGGAGTATTCTCTTCTTTATACGAAACATGTGGTTCCTAGGCCTGTTACAGTCTGAACAGTGGTAACCATTTATTTGTCATAACATCCACAAGTGATGAGAACGAAAGTTGCACTTCTCTAGTACTGTTATTTTAATATACACCGGAAGGCAGCCTCACCAACTGACATGAGTACACAGAAACTGTTTTACAAACCGACTCAGATCAAAACTGAACATTCCAGTTAATATGCAAAATGAGAAACACCTTTTAATTACATACACCTTAAAATATAAACATTTTTACTAGCCAGCAAGTATTCTGACTAAATTATGTTTATACTAATAATTTAAGTGCTGTACTGACATTTCAATAAGTGAGACGCTGAAGCAAAAGCACCTTAGATAATTTCCTTGCAACTGTACTTTGGTGAAACAGTAACTACCCTTTTACGAGAAACACGCGGTGGACTTCAGAAATGGGCCTCATTGAATAACCTATGAAATTTACGACATCACAGAGTTTATTACATGTAGTTAAAGCAAGCAAGTACTTCTCAGTTCAGTAAAACAGGATACTCGGAAACATTGTAGCAGTTGGAAAAGGACCCAGCCTCGTAAATAGCTGGGGATTAAACATGTACCTTCGACACAAAGTTTAAACAAAATAGCATTATTATTTGGATAAGAAACCAAGTAACTGATCCTTGCTGCTATACAGTATGCCGATGGTGGCTGTGGGCTGCTAAAAAAAAGGCCAATTTTCTGCCACAACCGAGACTTGGAGCGCTTCGTTCAGAGTAAGAAGTGAATACTTTGCATGCTAGGATCTGACTAGCTCTTTGCATGCTAGGATCTGACTAGCTCTTTCCACGAAAGAGCCCTGCAGTTCTAGAACCAAATTCACATTTTATATTCCCATCATGCGAGTTTTGTAGTGGAGGGACTTCCTGCCAGGTTTTACACGGTAACAGTCCTAATTTCCCTAAGTATGATCCACTGCTAGAATTATAGTGTTAACATTTCTGTTCTTTTACAGCACATTACTTCTAAAATTCATCCATAGTTTAATTATATTGACTCAAATAATGAATAAACGTGTGCTCACACGTTGCATCAAAAAACAAGGTTATTCAGATGTCACGCCCTGAGGGGCTCAGCATTCGTTTTCTGGGTACAGGTTTCCAGGTTTCGCGACCCCGAGGCTCGAACTGGGGCTGGTAAGCGCCGCCAGTCCCCTCTCACTGTGACCTTTGGGAACGTTGCAGCGACCACCGTGCTTCGCGGCGGTGGAGCGTTGTGTGTCACAGGGAACGAGGGTCTTGGCTTGATCGCACGGATCACGAGGATGGAATAAACCTCTGTAACAAAAACCTCAATCTCAAGGTGTGTTGCACCCTGATGAGGTGCACAGCTGTTGAGATGGAACAGTCGTTAGTGGGCAACCTCTGGGGAACCTGCCACACCTCAGTTGTACGAGGAAAGTTGAGTGGTTCCGGGAATGCATTGTCGACGTGCAAAACATTATGAAACAGGTGGATGGAGATCTTGTCAAATCAGACCTTCTTATCCTTACTTTTAACAGCACCAAATTTCCAGAGCATGTCAAGGCTGGTTTCCTCCGTCTAAGTGTTTTAAATCCCAGAAATTGCAATGGAGAAGCGACTTGTTATAAATATGGTAAGGCCGCCCATGACAGAGTCGGTTGGTCCTCTCCTCTGCTCTGGAGATCACTCTGTCTTGAGTAGGGACTGCTGTGAAGAATGGAAGATCCAGTTGATCAAGACGAGAAAGCGCAACCCATATGGGAAGCCAAAAGAGTTATACGAGTCCATGCAACCACCCACGTTCACTGCCTTCTTCGCTTCCATTATCAAACAGACAGTCCAGAAAACAGATGCCACTACACAAAAGAAGGTTGCTTGTGTGGGCATTAGTACCTGTGTTTGTCAATGCACTTCTGCTGTTGCAGATCCTTTGAAGCTTGCCCCTTCCCCAAGAGCTACAGAAAAGGTCATGCTTGCTGACATAGCGGAACTTACTGTCCGTCCGAAGATCAAGTCTTGTCCACCACTCAGCGCTGTCACTACCACTACCACTCCTAAGTTAGCGGCTCCAAAGCAGCCACAGGCAAAAGTATCGAAGTCGAAGGTGAAGAATCGCCCAGTGGAGACAGGAAGTACACAGTCCGACGATGTCGACATCATCCTATCTGACAGCTCTCTCGAATCTTCTTTGGAGGCGATGGACCTTGATGTCGGACTGGGGCCATCATCTCGCCTCATAACTGAGCCTCTAACAATTGTGGACTCCGTTCCCCACTCGGAGACTGGATGTTTGTGTTGTCCTCATCATTTCATAATCAAAGTGGCGAGATTGGACTGAGTCAAGATGGGGAATTTTTATAGGTGCTGATAACTGCGCAGTTGAGCGCCCCACAGACCACACATCTTCATCATCATCATCATCGTCATACCTTCCTCAGCAGAAAGTCAGGATAAAGTGCCACCGCCACGATAGATGGCACCCATTCTCTAGTGGAACATCGATTGGTTCAAGACACATTTGGAAGTACTTAAGCTCCTAGCACAGCAACCCCCCTGTGCTTGTTTTTGCAGAAAATGCATTTTAAAGCGTCTGGTGTCCTTGTTATGGGACTATATGCTCTATCACAAGAATGGTCTGACTGGGGAAAAGGCCAAGGAGGGGTCACTGTGTTTGTCAATAATGTACAGCACTCCTCTGATATTCCCCTGGCTACTGACCTGCAAGCCGTTACTGTTGAGATTCATGTGTGTTGGAGGATCACTATTTTCTCCCTGTATCTACCGCCACAAGATGCAATAGAATTTGAGGCTTTGACAGATCTTATGGAACAACTCCTCCGATCATTTCTCCTACTTCGACACTTAAACGCCCATCATATTTTGTGGGACTCGAATTTTACTTGCCCTCTGGGTCCGGTTTTGGAGAGCCTCATGATGTCTCACGAGCTGTGCGTTCTCAACACAGGTACTTCCTCCCATTTTAGTACTGTAACTGGGTTATTCTAAGCCATCAACCTCTCTTTCTGTTCTCCAACCTCGTAGAGACTGTTCAGTGGGAAGTCATTGACGACTTTCATTCCAAAAACCACATCTTATCCGGCATGTACCTACTGGATGGAACATTACCTGAAGAGAATCCACTAAAATGGATGGTCAGCAGGGCTAATTGGACACAGTTCACCCACCTGGCTGTGTTTGAACACCGCGACAGTGTCGAGGAATGGGTGGACTACATCACATGAGTCATCCATCATGCTGCCGACTTATCCATCCCAAAGACCTCAGTTCATCTTAGGAGGCAACCTGTACCTTGGTGGACCAGTGAATGCCACTCAGCTCTCCAGGCAAGGTGTGTGGCTCTTTGATGATTTAAATGCCACCTAACAGCTGACAATATCACTGCCTATCGAGTCGCGAGATCCAAGGCTTGATACGTAACTAAGGAGATCAAGAAAAGCTCATGGAAAGCGTTCCTGGACTCCATCAACTGTTCCACTTGTTCTAGAAATGTAAGGGAAGGTATCTGGAGGATTTGCAGTAAACACAGTCGTTTACCATTAGCAGCAGTGCTGAAACAGTGCTGTCTCCAGTCAACGCCCAGAGACAGCGTTCAGTCACTGGCAGAGACTTTTGCAAAAACTAGTGCTTATGCAAGCCACGGTCTGGCGACTGTGGAGAAGGTTGGACTTCAGATCCAGCAATTTAGAGTCTTTCAGCTCCTCTTTCTCCATGTGGCAGCTGCAATCGGCACTGTCTGATACTCGTTACACTGCTATCAGTCAGGAGCAAATCAGGTACTGCATGCTTCGATAATTGCCAGTGGCGTCAAAGGACATCCTTCTTGAATGATTTAACCTTCAATGTGAATTCCGGATATTTCTCTCCACTGTTGACTACCTGACCCTATTAGAAGCGGCTATTCAACAGGCTTTGTTACGTAAACAGCACTGTCTTGGTATATACTTCGATACGTCCGCGGCTCGTGGTCACGCGGTAGCGTTCTCGCTTCCCGAGCACGGGGTTCCGGGTTCGATTCCCGGCGGGATCGGGTATTTTCTCTGCCTCGAGATGACTGGGTGTTCTGTCTCTCATCATCATTTCATCCTCATTAACTCGCAAATCGCCGTAGTGGCGTTAAAGAACTTGTGGAGTGGCGGCCGAACCCCCCCCCCCCCTGCGAGGGATCTCCCGGCCACCAATGATATACGTTCATTATTATTCTTTGATATCACAAAGCGCACGACGCTACTAGGAGACACAATATTCTCGTGCAACTCCATCAATGGAGATTTCGTGGACAGCTTTCCATTTTCATATGGCCTTTGCTGTCTACGCACTTCTTTAGCCCTCTAGTTGGTGACGTGCTGTCAGATCGCTTTGAGCAGGAGAATGGTGTTGCTCAGCACTGTGTTTTAAGTGTTACCCTCTTGACCATAGCCATCAACAGTCTCGTGTCTATGGTAAGGAGTTATGTGCAGTGCTGCTTATTTGTGGACGATTTTGCTGTTTTCTGTTCCTCATCCAACATTGCAATAATGACCCGTCAGTTGCAGCTACAGTGTAGAGGTTAGGGGAGTGGCCTACAAAGACGGGTTTTCAGTTTTCTGCAGATAAGTGTGTGTGCGTGTGTTCATTTTAATCATTTCCGCCGTATTTTCGACTTACCTGACTGGCATATGAGGGACACAGTTCTAAATTTTAAAGACCCATTGAGGTTTCTGCGCCTCGTTTTTGACCACAAACTGTTGTGGTTACGTGCGAGACCCGAAAGTCAGAGCCCAGAAGATACTGAATATCATCAAGTGGCTTAGCCACAAGTCTTGGGGAGCAGACAGGTTGCGTATGCCCCAGTTTTATAGGGCTTCTGTACATACAGGCTAGACTATGGCTGCGCAGTGTACGGGTCAGCGAGGCCACCTTACCTGAAGATCACAGACGCTATCCACCATGAGGGGATTACGCTAGCCACAGGTGTTTGCAGGACCAGCCCCATCCACAGTCTCTGTGCTGAGGCAGGCGTACGGCCACTCACGATCCGGGCTCCTCGCGGTGCATCAGCTATGTAAGTTCGTCGCAGTTCCGAATTCACCTGCATACCATACTGTTGCTCATCCACCTCTGGAACGTCTTTTGTCTAATCGTCCTCGAGCAACAATGTTGCTTATGATCCGTGTGCGGCGTGTGGCAGAGTCACTTGGTGTGTAGCACATACAGCAACAAACCCACTATTTTAACCGTCTGCCACCACAGTAACTGCAGGAGCCCAGAGTGATTTTCGACTTAGTACAGTACAGGAAAGACTGCACTCCTGCTTCTTTTTTTAATGCAGTAATTTCTGCCAATTTATATGAGAACCACAACAATATAGCTGTCTTTAGAAATGGGTGTAAACTGGGGGACTCGGTTGGTTCGTCTGATGTTTCCCCGGATCGTGTCCTCAAAGTCCGTTTGCCCCAAGACTTCACTGCCTCCGTCGCAGAATTATATGCCATCTCGGACTGGAGTAGATGAGACGTTCTTCCAGTGCTAAATTTCTCGTCTCTTCCGATTCCCTGATGCCCTTCAGTCTCTACAACATTTTTATCCAGCAGAAAAGATGTCCACAATATCAAGGATGCCCTCCTCCAACTACAACGACTGAGGCAGGACGTGTCTTTCTGCTGTGTATCGGGGTATATAGGTATTGCGGGGAACAAAAGGGCCGATATAGCAGCTAAGGAGGCGTGTCGTGATCCTCAGCTATTTCACCGTGCCATCTCCTTGCGTGCTATAACCTCGCTGTTGAAATTCAGTTTCTTGCGACGGTGGAAGGATGAGTGGCTGGAAGTGACAGACAGTAGGCTCCTTCTAGTAAAACCCACATCGCAGTCGCGGCGTACCTCCTTCCAGTCACGTCGATGGGACGAGTTCCTTCTTACTCGTCTTCACAGAGGCGACAGCCCTATAACGCATGGTTTCTTGCTCCGGTGAAGGGACCCTCCACTGTGCAATGCCTGTGGCGTACAGTGTGATTTCACTGGACTGTGTTTTATTTTCCGACCATAGGGCTGGCTCAAATGGTTCAAATGGCTCTGAGCACTACGGGACTTAACATCTATGGTCATCAGTCCCCTAGAACTTAAAACTACTTAAACCTAACTAACCTAAGGACAGCACACAACACCCAGTCATCACGAGGCAGAGAAAATCCCTGACCCCGCAGGGAATCGAACCCGTGAACCCGGGCGTGGGAAGCGAGAACGCTACCGCACGACCACGAGTTGCGGACCCGACCATAGGGCCGGGACTGATTTGCCCATTGGATCTGACCTCTATTTTAAGAAAATTTCAAACGAACTTGGCTCGAGTTTTAAAGTTTTGTGAATTGTCCAACATTTTTCTCAAATTTTTTACGTTTCCTTGTGGTTTTTCCTTTAACTCATTTGTCGCTTTACTTGCGTTTTTACTTCATGTATAGCTACTTCCATTTTTTGTAAGCTGTTTTAGCGCATGTGAGAGAGAGTGACTGTTTGATCACCTCGAGTGCACGAGTGTGTAGCAATTTTAAGGATTATTTCCACATTCGTTTGTTTTAATGAGTGTAAGGGTGCTGAAACCTCGCCGTTCAGCGCCCATAAGGTCCTAACTTACATACATACACACACACACACACACACACACACACACACACACACACACACACACACACACACACACACACACACATCCACATGTCACGTTAAGTAAAAACAGACAAAGAAGTTATATAAGGAAAGGGTAGAGATTATATAAGATAAATACAGAGAATATCGATACTGGACTTACAAGTTACATACCAGAAAAAGCACTAGTAAATATAACAAAGTCATCCTTCAAAAAACTGCCAGATAAATGGGAAAAAGTCGGCAGAACAAGAATTTCAGTGACCTATACACCAAAGAAGCGAGGCAGTGTTTGTCGGGAGAAGACGAAATTTATAGGGAGGCAGATGATAGCTTTCAGCCTGTAACAGAAATCAGAATGGGTGGAATGTTCAGCGCAGTCTTATTGATAGCGACAGTAAAGTCACGCATTTATCAAATGTACTATTTCAACGTCTTATGAAGAACTTTCAAATAATAACGATGCCAGCGTCCAATGTCAGAATAAGCAAACCGGTTAATAAATAAGCATATGTGACAATGAACCTGGGAAACGTTGAAATGGCGCAGGATTTCTTGGTAGCACCAAAGTGGAAAACTGACATTGGGCTGGGCATGGACACGTTGAGCAGATATGGAGCGAAGATAGATTGTGTTCAGAAATATGTAGTATTTACGAGAGACAGTCAGACTGAAAGGATACGTTTTAATGGAGATGATGCAAGAATGTGTAGGTGAAAGAGTGCGAGTGGTACTGTCATGGGTAATCGGATGCGGAATGTAACGGGCAGACAATCGTGAGGAACAAGGAGTTGAAGGAGCAAATAACAAAATGAGTAAACGGCAATGAAAACATTAGCACCTACTAATACGACGCTTTGAAGGGGTTGTTACTGAAATATACACAAAAATGTTTTTCCATCAACGTGAAATAATACGCTTTTACGAATACCTGATTAAGAAAAAACTTCATCAACATCAGTGTATCACAGAAGGTAGAAGTAACTGGGACCGTTTTAACGATAAGACATTTTGTGAGTTCCCTGCATTATCTCATTAGTGAATAAAGTTGTTTGAAAAATGATTTCCCCACCTTCAAAGAATCAAGAATCTGTGCCCATAACCAGCAACTAAAAAACTGTATGGCTCATGGTTTCGATCAAATGAGAATAAAATTAATTTTCCTCAAAATCGAACTGATTTGAAACTGACATATTTTCGTTCACCATTATTTTAAAAGTTTTTGCGGTTTCGAGATTCAGATTGCCATGCGTTTGACTAGGAGCAAGTACTAACTAATCGTTATGTTTCAGGGATGTACACTACTGGCCATTAAAATTGCTACACCACGAAGATGACGTGCTACAGACGCGAAATTTAACCGACAGGAAGAAGATGCTGTGATATGCAAATGATTAGCTTTTCAGAGCATTCACACAAGGTTGGCGCCGGTGGCGACACCTACAACGTGCTGACACGAGGAAAGTTTCCAACCGATTTCTCATACACAAACAGCTGTTGACCGGCGTTGCCTGGTGAAACGTTGTTGTGATGCCTCTAGTAAGGAGCAGAAATGCGTACCATCACGTTTCCGACTTTGATGAAGTTCGGATTGTAGACAATTGCGATTGCGGTTTATCGTATCACGAAATTGCTGCTCGCGTTGGTCGAGATCCAATGGCTATGAGCAAAATATGGAATCGTTGAGCTCAGGAGCGTAATACGGAACGCCGTGCTGGATTCCCACGGCCTCGTATCACGAGCAGTCGAGATGACAGGCATCTTATCCGCATGGCTGTAACGGATCGTGAAGCCACGTCTCGATCCCTGAGTCAACAGATGGGGGACGCTTGCAAGACAACAACGATCTGCACGAACAGTTCGAAGACGTTTGCAGGAGCATGGACTATCAACTAGGAGACAATGGCTACGGTTATCCTCGACGCTGCATCACAGACAGAAGCGCCTGCGATGATTTACTCAACGTCGAACCTGGGTGCACGAATGGCAAAACTTCATTTTTTCGGATGAATCCAGGTTCTGTTTACAGCATCATAATGGTCTCATCTGTGTTTGACGACATCGCGGTGAACGCACGTTGGAAGCGTGTATTTGTCATCGCCATACTGGCGTATTACCCGGCGTGATGGTATGGGGTGCCATTGGTTACACGTCTCGGTCATCTCTTTTTCGCATTGACGGTACTTTGAACAGTGGACGTTACATTTCAGATGTGTTACGACCCGTGGCTCTACCCTTTATTCGATCCCTGCGAAACCTTACATTTCAGCAGGATAATGCACGACCACATGTTGCAGGTCCTGTACGGGCCTTTCTGGATACAGAAAATGTTCGACTGCTGCCCTGGCCAGCACATTCTCCAGATCTCTCCCCAACTGAAACCGTCTGGTCAATGGTGGCCGAGCAACTGGCTCGTCGCAATACGCCAGTCACTACTCTTGATGAACTGTAGTATCGTGTTGAAGTTGCATGTGCAGCTGCACCTGTACACGCCATCCAAGCTGTGTTTGACTCAATGCCTAGGCATATCAAGGCCGTTATTACGGCCAGAGGTGGTTGTTCTGGGTAACGATTTCTCAGGATCTATGCACTCAAACTACGTGAAATTGTAATCATGTGTCAGTTCTAGTAAAATATATTCGTCCAATGAATACCCGTTTATGATCTGCATTTCTTCTTGGTGTAGCAGTTTTAATGGCCAGTAGTGTATATTGTCTTAATTCATATCAGCTGTGCACTTAAGCTGCAGACAAATCTATGCAAGATAACTACTTGTATGTCTTTCACGATTGCAATGTATCACACAGCACAGTATCAAAAGGAAAAAATTTTGAATTTTTGTGGTGCGGGGTATCTAAGCTATAGTGTGTGTAGCCTGCAAGCCTAATCCCAGGAGTATACATGCCAAAATATTGTTGGCTACTATAATTTATAGTCACTATGAATACATGGGCCTCGTGGGCGGTTCTAGGGAAGCTGTGTATTAGCGATTAGGTACTTGTTGTCAAGGGTTAGCATCAGCAAACAGCCACTGGCGGTGGACGGGCAGTTCGCGGGTTAACGATGCGGCAAGTGACACGGGCAGCGGGGCGTGGACGGGCTGTCACGTGGCCTGCCACCCTCCTCCCCCCCCCCCCCCCCACACTCCCACACCCCTCACCACCCGGTCTTCAAACACAGCCGGGGAGTGGCCGCGACCCTCTGACATCTGATACTGATTAATGACGCCCACCAGTGGCGAGGTCACGCCACGTACAGGCGCCAAAACACACCTGCCGTACTTCAACATCGCCGCGTATTTCGCTGTAACGAATACAAACGGTACCCTGCTATGGATGTGAATCTTACAAATGAAGCCAGTTTGAACGTGCCATGAGAATCTACTGAGACTTAGTGCACCTAAATAACGTGGTTTCTGGACAGTGTTGATGATATGGATACGACGTGTAAGGTGCATTGGACGTTTTGCCTTGGCAATGACTTAGTATTTGACCCTGGTTTCTTTTCTATAGCTTACAGTTTTATGACAAAGTTATTCGACAGATAATAGTAAAACAACAAAATGCATGAAATACGACTTTTTTAAATGCTCATGAGGTTTTTATTGAAGTATAAACACGAAAACATCTCGTTGCTGCTTGGGAGTTATGATTCCGCTGGTCATTTTCTCTCTCTCTCTCTCTCTCTCTCTCTCTTCTACTGAAAGCTTAAGTACATCTCCCATCATAATGGTATTGCAGGGGCCCTAATGCCGTCTTTCTATTAGTTTCCATTCTCACTGAAAGTACTCACCTGGTTCCTGGCTAACGTCAGGCAAATTTTCGAAAAATACCTATGAATCTGTGTGATTGTTCAAATGAGAAGCCTGAGTTTCATCAAATAGTTTAACTTCTTTAAATTTTCGATGTGTCGGCTGTAATAAAAATGTAAAGTATGTCTGCCCCATTACCTAAGGAACTAGTAAAAACCTCTTCCAGTGATACTCGAGCCTCCCAATCACTAGCAGCCCGTTTTGATTCAAAGTTGAAATGAATCACCATTTTTCATATGTTAGGACTAACAAACACGTCTTATTTCAATTCCGTTTCTGATAGAAGAGGAAACCTCAAAGGGAGATTTGAAGCATTTTCTATCTCGCGAAATGACCACGACACCAAAATCAGATAAATTAGTGCTTGTAAGGAGGTTTATCGACAGTTCTTCTTCCCAAGCATCATTTTCGAATGGAACAGGAAAAAGATGTGGGAGGGAAGGATGGTAGTGCGGGAAAGTGTTGCAACTTTGTACATTTTTCACACTTACGCCTCTAGCCAGCTCTTTTATAGAAGATTAATATATTTTCTTGTTCCATATTAAAATTATGGTATTCAATGTTTCTGTGATGCTGTACTACGTGTTACAGGATGCAGAACGTAACTAGGAACAAATATTTTACTTAAATCTATAGGCAATGCAATCGAGAAAATTTCAACATTATTGCAACATTATTACTCTACTATACCTCAATAATCAGTAAGTTGAATCAAATTAAGCAGAAGTATTATGAAAAACCTGTTATAAATGTATTTTGAAATAGAAGCTACTCGAAACTTAAACTAATTTGCATTTTCAATATAGTAAAACTATTAAGACGTAAAATAAACTCAGTTCATTTGCAAATATTATTTGTTTCAAGGTTCAAGATGGTGCACAACTGACGAAGTATGACTTAACTGTCTACCTGTTATATGAATAGTTATAAAGTAGTCTTTTACGTACCATAAAATTCTGTACCTGAACAATTAACAATATATTCCAAATAACTTTCATATACTATACAGTATTTAAATGTATAGAAAGTAAAATAGTCACACACGCTGCACAAGAGGCAGTCTCATTGCTGAGTACAACATAAACTACGTAAAATGGCAGAAACTTCTTGTGGCGGTCACTAGTGCCCCATTCCTTATGTGATTCTTCATCAGTCACTAGACTAACGCATTAAGTGTTCCTAGGTAGAAAACTCTCCGACCCATCTTAAGAGGGCTGGGGAGCATAGATGTAATGTCGATGTAGAGGTAATTTTGCAAACTTACTTCTCATATTCCGCACACCAAAAAAATAAACGAATTCTGTATAAACCTAATTCCGAAAGTCGTTCGGCTTGATTTTTTTCTAAGCGTAGGGTTTTCTCTGCTAGAGTCTCTTTCAGAAAAATTTCTTCTTTGTGATGAAAATATCGATCTCTCGACTACTATTGAATGCAGCTTTAATCATGGTGACTAACTGGTGGTTTGTGATTGCTTCTTTACAACGGATAGAAGAGCAATGAACGGCAAAACATGACACAGTTAAATTTATATGATAATACACTACTGGCCATTAAAATTGCTACACCAAGAGGAAATGCAGACGATAAACGAGTATTCATTGGACAAATATATTATACTAGAACTGACATGTGATTACATTTTCACGCAATTTGGGTGAATAGATCCTGAGAAGTCAGTACCCAGAACAATCACCTCTGGCGTAGTAACGGCCTTGATACGCCTGGGCATTGAGTCAAACAGAGCTTGGATGGCGTGTACAGGTACAGCTGCCCATGCAGCTTCAACACGGTACCAGTTCATCGGGAGTAGTGACTGACGTATTGTGACGAGCCAGCTGCTCGGCCACCATTGACCAGGCGTTTTCAATTGGTGAGACATCTGGAGAATGTGCTGGCCAGGGCAGCAGTCGAACATTTTCTGTCACCGCCTAAATGGGCTCAAATTTTACCAATGACCTATCATTAAGACATACTATTTCGGCATGACACGCGTTACACTGTACTGTACACTCCCGACGTGTCGTCCTCGCTTTTGGATGAAAGAGTGCACTCTTCTCAGTGGTGAATTACAAGCTGTTTCTGGCACCTTGACAAGAACGTACAATTCACCGCCCCAGACCTTCAACTGGAAGGCTATGAACTTCAGAACTGAGATTACCCCAAAGAGAAAAATCCAAAACCTGGAGGTAGAGTAATCTTGAATGTCATACTGCAGGCTCTGTCAGGCATATCCATTTGGGACCATACTGGTCCGTTACATGACTTACAGAAGCCACAGCTAAATGTGTGGGTGCACCAGAAATGAATCAGCCTGACTTCCCAACGAAGGGCACTAGGTGCAGTCTCAGACCAGTTATAAAGGGACTTAACTGAAGAGCTCAGTGCTCAATTTATTTGTACAATCTACAATAATACTTCAGTGTCGGCCCGTAAATAATCATTCACAATACTCTCCCAGACAGGTTTTAGCGCATCAGCACCCAACAATAGGCAAAGAACGATTTAATTTTGAAATTCGTATTGAAAATGCCTTAAGATGCAGTCAAAGTAACAAAGGAAACACCATGTTAAAGTAATGCTGAACTGTCGTAAAATTTAAATATCATTAACTGTTGCCATCACTTCTGCATCGAAAATTCCAGTTATTGCAGTGCTCTGACACATATTTTGAATCTACTATATGTAACAAAAGTGCAACGCTGTTAGTGTGGGTGGGTGGGAAGGGAGCTGGGACGGGGGAGAAGGAAGGTGAAACCCTGGAGCCGGAGACGGTATAAACTTGTAACACACGGAACGAGGCAGTCTTCTTCCCAGCGTAAAATTTTGAAAGCGCTCGCAGTTCCCGGAGAACTCCCCTCTGGGCAGTATGGAGGCCGTACGTGCGGAGAATTTGAGTGTGGTACAGTTCAGCTGAAAAGACGCACGCAGTATTGGCACCCATGTCTCTAGAAGAGCGAGTTCCTAGTGTAATGTCTCTTGCAGCGGTCTCTCCGCGATATTTTCAGAAATTTTATAAATTATATAACTCAGTACACATCTCTTCTTATCTTACCGATTCCTCAACTTTAATATACGATGATTATCAGTGCAAAGTAGTTTCAATCCCTATTATTCCTTGGAGCGTCCATTTACTCCATGGAATAGCTTCTCTGCTATCTATGTTTTCTCTTATGAAAAGAATGAGGCAATGCTTGCCGATTAGCCGTGAAAGAAGGAGGATGTATATGTATGTATTGTTGAGCTAGTCGCCATCTTGATGAGATTCTGTATGAGAAGGAATTTAATACATGAACTAAACTAAAGTAAGTGTGTTCGCGTATTATTTAACTGATTATTATTGACAGTGTCTGCTTACTACGCTGTGTAGCACGGGATCAGTGGGGAAGGTCTGATTTACAATGGACGAACCTGCCGTTTTGTATGCTCAAGATATCCAGTTACTTCAAATAAATAGGCTAACACGGTCTTACCAGCAGATCTCCGGTCTTCCCATGTGATCACCGAAAGTTAATAATTATTACAAAGTTTTCAGGAGATCGACTGACAATCTTCGTCGCATCGAGACTTCGAAATTGCTTCACTGCCTTATGGAATTTAAGTTAAGCTCAATTTAATCAGGATAGAACAGTATTGAACTGTGTGAATGTGATAAGCCTGCTTTGTGAATGAAAATTCCCTTAACATACGCATGTTTTTACTATCCTGATCAGTGAAGCTAAAGCAGGCCGGTGTGAGAGAGGTTTTTAAATTTCAGATCCCACAAAAAAAAAAAAAAAAAAAAAAATATTAAACTGGTTAGGCTCAGCCTAAAAATTTGGCTGTACAGTTTAGCGGGACTGAAAAGGAGTGAAACATATAACTATATAAGTGTAAGTGACCATAATATTAATTGCTATGGCAGCCAGGGAAGTTACCTTCATGAAACTGGGAGTCGCTCAAAATTTCTCACACAGATGGTAAGAGGTTGAAGAGAGTTCATTATTTCAGATACTTGGTATCCTCGTTTACTAGCAACAACAGCATAGAGATAGACATCAAGGAAAGAATAGCAATGGCAACGAAAGGCATGTATTCCCTCAGGGAGACTCTCAGCTCAAAATCAATATCAGCGAATAATAAGATGAGAATCTATAGCATAGGGATATTCTCAGCAGTCATGTATGGTTCAGGAACCTGGAACATGATAAAACACGAAAAGGAAAGGTTATTAACATTTGAAAGAAGTGTAATTAGGAGAATGTGGGGACCAATCTTAGTTAAAGATAATGGAGAAGGAAGGGGAATGAGGAAATCTACCTCTTAGTGCAACAACCAGGGAAAACCGAACACCACATACACCATAGAAGGACCTAGGCAGCGCTGGCTGGACGACCTGGCGAAGGACCTGGCAGCTCTGGGGACTGAAGACACCTAGAGGAACACCTAGCGCAAAACAGAAAGGAATAAAAGCAGTTTGTGGAATCAGCGCGTGGTCTGCAGGACCTGTGATTGCTGGATATATATCATAGACGAATCCGTCATTTTTCTCCGTATAAAGTCTACGGTGAAAAATAAAACAAAAATGAAAGACAGTTTTCTACAACATTCCGCAGATTCAGCGAGACCGAGTTCTTCATAGATCATGCTCCAAGGCATCATTTAACTGTCTGCATGTAAGGATTCTTTCTAAGCACACTGGTTCCAGATAGACATTACATTATCTCATCAAAAGTGTCCGGGTGTCTATTAATTTACATTAAAATGGAGTGTGTCCACACTCCGCCTATATGAGGGCTTTAACTGTGTTGGGGAAACTTTCAGTAGGGTGTCAGAATAACTGTGGAGGAATGACGGCGCATTCTTCCTCAAGAGCCAAAATCGGAGTAGGTAGTGTTGTTGGACGTGGAGTCTGGAGCGAAATCGACATTCTGACTCATCCCAAAAGTTTTCAACTCGGTTCAGGTCGGGACTCTGGGAAGGCCTGTCTATTTCTTGTTTGTTATTGTCCATGAACAGTTTCCTCAAAGATGCTACCTTATGACTTGGTGCATTGTGATGCTGATACAATCATTCGTCTCCGAACTGTTCCTCTACTGTAGACAGTACACAATGTCGTAAAATGTGATCATATCCGTCCGCATTTAGCGTTTTATTAAGTCCAATAATGGGACTACACATCATCTCAAGCATCACTGAGGGTATAAATGTGTGGCTTATGAATAGCTGCTCGTTCATCGTAGCTCGTTCTTTTTAATTCTCTGCGCACAGTCATTGTGAAAGCTGGGTTGCTGCTAGAGCTTCAGAAGTCATACGTGATCCCTCTCCCTCATTTCATGTGATCTTTTACAGCCACCATCTGCACTGCTCGGAGGTCTCTGTCCGTCAATATTTGAGGTCTACCTTAGACATGGCTTAACTGTGGTTCTTCTTTCGCATTTCCTCTTACTAACAGTCGACTTAGGTTGAATTTTCCTTCGTGGATATCCTACATAGGCTAGTCCACGTTCGAAACATGAGTAGGTTAATGATGTGGCCATGGATAACCCATTGAGTCCTACGATCGCTAATTTTTACATGAAAAAATCGAACAATTAGCTCTCGAAAAAGCGAATAAGAAACCATGTCTATGGTATCGATATGTGCATGATTCATTTGTGGTTTAGTCACATGGCAAAAAAGCTTTAGAGGAATTCTTTTGCTATGTAAATAGTATAAATCCTAAAATTTAGTTTATCATGGAAGTGGAGAAAGACAGTGCAATATCCTTCTTGGATGTCTTCGTTGTGAGACAAACTGGTGGCAGCTTGAAACATAAATTCTTTCGGAAGGTTACATATACCGACAGATACTTGCAGAAGGATTCCAGTCATCATCCACAACAGAAAAGAGGTGTAATTAAAAGTCTAGTGGGCAGAGCTGAAAAGATTTGTACGCCGAGTTAAAGCATCTAAAGCAGGCTTTTGAGAAGAATGGGTACTCTAGTAAGAAAATAAATAGAGTTTTGCGACCGAATAACAGCAGGCCTAAGGACAACGATAAATGGAAATGCCGTGTGGATAGGGCCTCCCGTCGGGTAGACCGTTCGTCTGATTCAAGTCTTTCAAGCTGACGCCACTTCGGCGACTTGCATGTCGATGGAGATGAAATGATGATGAGAAGGACAACACAACACCCAGTTCCGAAGCGGAGAAAATCTCCGACCCAGCCAGGAATCGAACCCGGGCCGTTACGTATGACATTCCGTCGCGCTGACCACTCAGCTACTAGGGGCGAACAGGACAACAATAGGACACAGCGATAGAAGAACACGGTTTCTCTACCTTTCATCAAAAAAGTAACGGATCCAATCGGCAAGATTTTAAGGAAACATAACGTTCGAGCGATTTTCAGATCAACTAAGAAAATAGGACAAGCACTTCGTTCCGTTAAAGATAAACGTACCTCCTCTGTCTGCAAGTGGTGTATACAAGATTCCGTGCAGGTGTGGTAATGTCTAGATTGGAACTACAAATAGAAGGGTGAATACACGGTTGAAAGAACATAAAAGTCTTTTCCGACTAGGGAAAACAGACAGGTCAGCCGTGGCGGAACATGCTCTTCAGTCAGATGATCACGAAGTGAAATTTTCGGAAACTAAAGTTTTATGATGTATGAAACAGGCGAAATACCCTCAGACTTCAACAAGAATATAATAATTCCAATCCCAAAGAAAGCAGTTGTTGACAGATGTGAAAATTACCGAACAGTCACTTTAATATGCCACAGCTGCAAAATACTAACACGAATTCGTTACAGACGAATGGAAAAACTAGTAGAAGCCGACCTCGGGGAAGATCAGTTTGGATTCCGTAGAAATACTGGAACACGTGAGGCAATACTGACCTTACGACTTATCTTAGAAGAAAGATTAAGGAAAGGCAAACCTACGTTTCTAGCTTTTGTAGACATAGAGAAAGCTTTTGACAATGTTGACTGCAATACTCTCTTTCAGATTCTGAAGGTGGCAGGGGTAAAATACAGGGAGCGAAAGGCTATTTACAATTTGTACAGAAACCAGATGGCAGTTATAAGAGTCGAGGGACATGAAAGGGAAGCAGTTGTTGGGAAGGGAGTAAGACAGGGTTGTAGCCTCTCCCCGATGTTATTCAATCTGTATATTGAGCAAGCAGTAAAGGAAACAAAAGAAAAATTCGGAGTAGGTATTAAAATCCATCGAGAAGAAATAAAAACTTTGAGGTTCGCCGATGACATTGTAATTCTGTCAGAGACAGCAAAGGACTTGGAAGAGCAGTTGAACGGAATGGATAGCGTCTTGAAAGGAGGATATAAGATGAAGATCAACAAAAGCAAAACGAGGATAATGGAATGTAGTCGAATTAAGTCGGGTGATGCTGAGGGAATTAGATTAGGAAATGAGACACTTAAAGTAGTAAAGGAGTTTTGCTATTTGGGGAGAAAAATAACTGATGATGGACGAAGTAGAGAGGATATAAAATGTAGACTGGAAATGGCAAGAAAATCGTTTCTGAAGAAGAGAAATTTGTTAACATCGAGTATAGATTTAAGTGTCAGGAAGTCTATTCTGAAAGTATTTGTATGGAGTGTAGCCATGTATGGAAGTGAAACATGGACGATAAATAGTTTGGACAAGAAGAGAATAGAAGCTTTCGAAATGTGGTGCTACAGAAGAATGCTGAAGATTAGATGGGTAGATCACATAACTAATGAGGAAGTATTGAATAGGATTGGGGAGAAGTTTGTGGCACAACTTGACCAGAAGAAGGGATCAGTTGGTAGGACAAGTTCTGAGGCATCAAGGGATCACCAATTTAGTATTGGAGGGCAGCGTGGAGGGTAAAAATCGTAGAGGGATACCAAGAGATGAATACACTAAGCAGATTCAGAAGGATGTAGGTTGCAGTAGGTACTGGGAGATGAAGAAGCTTGCACAGGATAGAGTAGCATGGAGAGCTGCATCAAACCAGTCTCAGGACTGAAGACCACAACAACAACAACAAAGTTTTATGTACCATGACGAACTATTATCCACGGCTATATAGAGAAGCCATCGAAATATGTAAACGTGGGGATAATTTTAACAGAAAAGAATAAGCCACGAAACTCAGCGATATATGGACAGTGGCGCTACAGAATCGATGAGAAGTTTTTATCTTTGACGTACTATGATCGACAGTTATATTTTATTTTTAGAAGGTTTATCGCTGCTATCACGTAAAATCCAGACCACGCCCACTTTCCACGGTGTTTAGGCCGCTCTTCGACGTCCGACTTGCCGGTCGGCAAGACTCAGCGACCTCCGAAGATGTCCAACGTAGCCTTGGACGAAACGTCAGGGATAGAAGAGTTCCTTGGACCACGGCCCTACAACCCGGAAGAATTCCCAGCAGCTGAAATATTCGGTCGTGAAAGCCTTCACTGTATGTAGGATAAATCTGAAAGAATATATGCAACAACGAAAAATGATTGTGAACAAAATTTAGTTAGTAAGAAATCGCTCTTCACCTGTATAATCTTTGTAAACTTGGAGGTAGAAGATGAAGGAAGTAGTCATGATATATCAAACTTGAGGCTGACGTCCGCCGTCCGACATCCTAGCCACAATGTATCAACGGTCTCAAACCCCTACAACACGCATTATCGTAACCGCGCTGATGTAGGTATGAAAGCATATTTACTAAAAAAGTTATGAAAACATATGTTATGACTCGTTCGACATCATTACGATTTATCGTGTAAATGATGCATGGAACATGAAACTAACTAAGTAACTAACTAACTATTGGGGTATCACAGAGCATGGTACGGGCTCATATAATTTGATATCTCAAAACTAAATTCAAAAGTAACACTAAGCACATAATCAAAGTAGACGTACATACCAATTGTGGTATGTTTGGTTGTTCCTGAAAAACTGACAGACCGGCGAGAAATATTCCGGGAAACGAGCCAAATAGGCTACTGTTGGAAAGGTGATGATGATGAAGTCCCATACTCCGAGGAGGGTAGGGGACGATGCGGGAGACCCGCACCGCTGTGCTAGGCAAGGTCCTACTGGTGGTGGTTTTCCATTGCCTTCCTCCGGCCGTAATGGGGCTGAATAATGATTATGAAGACGACACAAAACCCAGTTATCTCGAGGCAAAAAATGTCCCTGACCCCGTCAGGAATCTAACCCGGGACCATATGCGTGGGAATTGAGAACGCTACCGCAAGACCACGATTTGCGGACGTTAGAAAGGTAGACATACGTAATATACAGATCAGGCTTATTTAAAACAGAAATTGTTTACATACATCTTCAAGTAAAATATCCATGTTATGGGTCTTAAGCGTTCGAGACGATTCCCTTAATCACGTTTATAGTATTCCACAACGCTCCAAGATCTTTAAAAAATAATACCTTACTTTTTACTCTGTAAACTGTCATTACCGTGACATACTGAACGACGCATAATAGATAACCTTTCAAAGTGCGGAGATAAGTAAACTACTGTGAGGCTAATGCATAAACCATCTAGTAAAACAAGAACTATATTCTGTGTGGGGGTACACCTCTATGCAGTTCTCTTACTTTGACGTTTCAATAATCGTTCACTTGGTTGACATGAACAAGATACGATAGCATGTCTCGCTTCTTTCCTCATTTTGCACTTTTATGGGAGAATACGCAGGTAAGATTTTTGCAAACCTGAATATTAAAAATGTTGTGCATACGATTTGAAAGCTGAACATGTTACATAGAAGGTGCAGTACCAGCAAGCAAACAAGCATTGGTCTGGGAGTTGCAGTTTCATTGCTATCTATACAAATACAGTATATGTGGAATTACATGGAATACAAAAATATCCTTGTCACATCACATCCCTCTCTTCTTGGTTATTCAAAATATATCAATAACAACAAGTTACATTAACGAGGATAAATGTGTCGTATTAGTAGATCAAATACACGTTCAAGAACAGAAAAGTACTTGAAATGTTATTCACATAAGTTCTGCAAAATTTAGTATTTAAAAGAGTTTTTGCGTGCACACGACAGAAATAATGAACAAGAAAGTGTTGTAAACAGTAGTCTGCTAATGTTTTGGGCTGTTTAAAATGGCGGCAGACCCCGCCCACGCTGTTTTCAAAGCAACGTACAGCGTAAGTTTATGTACCATCTACATACTTTTTTTAACTCCATGTTTCTGAAGATATAACGTCGTAGAACTAAAACTGTCAGCATCAAAGCATAAGTAACGTACTACTTCAATATACTTACGTCATCTACCGTGTAATCAAAACATTGACAGACATAAGAGGGTTCACTAATGTATAACGTGGATGTTACATCATTCTAGACTTAAGTAGAATATACTCACTTTAATGTAAATGATATTCATACACAGTCTCGTCAAAATTGTGTTCGCGGGTACTTGACAATGAAGATAAATGCCGAAACAGCCTGTCGTTAGTAAAGATTAATTATTGTAAGCAGAAATTCTGGTGCATCTTTTTAATAAGCATTCATTAAGTTTATTAGCGACTTGTGTGCCACTAGTTACATTTTAAGTTCATTTTGTTTACGAGTGAAAACGCCTAGGAAACGGTGGAGTATTTCTGAAAACACCATAACAGCTAAAAGATAGAGGACTATGTAGTTTCAAGAATCCAGTGAAGATCGTGAGATGTGACTTTCTATGGCTCGAGAATATTGGGCTTTAATTCGCACTTTGGAAGTCCTTCCGAAAGTGAGGCACGACATAGCCCTGATCGAGTGTATCAAACATTATTTCGTTCGTCAGAATCCTTCACTCACAAAGTTACTTTATCACCCCTATCCCAGCATAGAAACAGAAATTTTAATCAGAAGTGGAGCAGGCGAGCCTTTTCTTATGCGTCGAATCTTGCTTATTCTTGAGACTTTACTATTTCACTTCACTTCAAACTTGTTCAGTCCCCTACGAGCTTATGTTACGCCATAATAGTAAACAAAGCACGTGGCAGACGCTGCGTGTTGCGGACCTTACTGTCAGCTGTTTTTCATATGACCAGCTCTACATCGTTCTCTCACACTTCAGTGAAGGAAACAAGCTCTACATTCATGTTCCCACTCATACTCCCCCAACGAAGAATCTTTATAAGTCAAAACTAAATACTACTCGTACGAAGGCGGGGGCATAGCTATAAATAAATATTTGGGCAATGCCAGGTCCCTCGGCTAGATTTAGTTAATGAAGCATCATATTAAATTGAGAGTCTGCCTCAGTGGAACTGAGTTCTTATAGACGATGTCGGAATCCTGTGAACCCAAAGATAAGGAAAGCACCTAATATCACAATCCCACTCCGTCAATAAATAATTAGTGCCACTCCATTTTTTGCAGATGGTCCTATGTTGGACTCTCGGCTCTGTCCAGGTAGGCACTTCCGGGGTGGGGTCCACCTAGCCTTATCAGGCCAGATGAGGAGCTGCTTGTATACAGAAACAAAGGCACCACCAGTATTAATCTACTGGCGTAACAGCTGGAGACATTGGCACCATGCTGACTACAAGTCCAACGATCATAGATCACGCCTCGTACTGCCATCTAGACAGCTATCGACCGGGTATAACAAGCATGAAGCCTAATCCCTGAAGAGGTTTATTTTTAATCTTCTCTTCAAAGCAGACTGGTTTTGAACAGGACACAGGTAACAGCATAATTTGTTCCATAATAATATGGCAGGAATAAAGCGGTGAGTGTGTGTCTGTGTGTGTGTGTGTGTGTGTGTGTGTATGTGTGTGTTTGTGTGTGTGAGTAAGATGGGTGGGTGCGGAGGGTGAGCGGGGGTGTGGGATAGAAGTAGCGTGGCGTACGTAGATAAAAAATGTAGAGAGTTTGTGTTTACTTTTACTTTTTGTTCCATAATAATATGGCAGGAATAAAGCGGTGAGTGTGTGTCTGTGTGTGTGTGTGTGTGTGTGTGTGTGTGTGTGTTTGTGTGTGTAAGATGAGTGGGTGCGGAGGGTGAGCGGGGGTGTGGGATAGAAGTAGCGTGGCGTACGTAGATAAAAAATGTAGAGAGTTTGTGTTTACTTTTACTGTTATCAGCAACGTTAGGGGAGTAATGTCAGTAGACTATGCTTCAGAAAACTTTTACATATACTTTAGAATCACCTACAGCCGCCTGTCGAACGTTTAAACGGATTGCCTATTCCGAAGGAGCTATTTCACTAGCCAATAAAATAATATATTTTAATTATCTTCAATTTCAAACAATAATATATTATGAGGAGTGCAAGCACAATAAGAATTTAATTTTTTTACTACTTCAGGTGCCAAATCAGCCACAATTTAACCAAAACAGTCGCATTACTTACTTTTCTTTCTTTAATTCAGCTCTCCTTTGTAAGGTGCTCTACAAGCTGTGTCTGTAAGAATTTGTGAGTATTTCTACATCTACATTTACACCTGCATCTACAGGGATACTCTGCAAATCACATTTAAGTGCCTGGCAGAGGGTTCATCGAATCGCCTTCATAATTCTACACTCCTGGAAATGGAAAAAAGAACACATTGACACCGGTGTGTCAGACCCACCATACTTGCTCCGGACACTGCGAGAGGGCTGTACAAGCAATGATCACACGCACAGCACAGCGGACACACCAGGAACCGCGGTGTTGGCCGTCGAATGGCGCTAGCTGCGCAGCATTTGTGCACCGCCGCCGTCAGTGTCAGCCAGTTTGCCGTGGCATACGGAGCTCCATCGCAGTCTTTAACACTGGTAGCATGCCGCGACAGCGTGGACGTGAACCGTATGTGCAGTTGACGGACTTTGAGCGAGGGCGTATAGTGGGCATGCGGGAGGCCGGGTGGACGTACCGCCGAATTGCTCAAAACGTGGGGCGTGAGGTCTCCACAGTACATCGATGTTGTCGCCAGTGGTCGGCGGAAGGTGCACGTGCCCGTTGACCTGGGACCGGACCGCAGCGACGCACGGATGCACGCCAAGACCGTAGGATCCTACGCAGTGCCGTAGGGGACCGCACCGCCACTTCCCAGCAAATTAGGGACACTGTTGCCCCTGGGGTATCGGCGAGGACCATTCGCAACCGTCTCCATGAAGCTGGGCTACGGTCCCGCACACCGTTAGGCCGTCTTCCGCTCACGCCCCAACATCGTGCAGCCCGCCTCCAGTGGTGTCGCGACAGGTGTGAATGGAGGGACGAATGGAGACGTGTCGTCTTCAGCGATGAGAGTCGCTTCTGCCTTGGTGCCAATGATGGTCGTATGCGTGTTTGGCGCCGTGCAGGTGAGCGCCACAATCAGGACTGCATACGACTGCGGCACACAGGGCCAACACCCGGCATCATGGTGTGGGGAGCGATCTCCTACACTGGCCGTACACCACTGGTGATCGTCGAGGGGACACTGAATAGTGCACGGTACATCCAAACCGTCATCGAACCCATCGTTCTACCATTCCTAGACCGGCAAGGGAACTTGCTGTTCTAACAGGACAATGCACGTCCGCATGTATCCCGTGCCACCCAACGTGCTCTAGAAGGTGTAAGTCAACTACCCTGGCCAGCAAGATCTCCGGATCTGTCCCCCATTGAGCATGTTTGGGACTGGAAGAAGCGTCGTCTCACGCGGTCTGCACGTCCAGCACGAACGCTGGTCCAACTGAGGCGCCAGGTGGAAATGGCATGGCAAGCCGTTCCACAGGACTACATCCAGCATCTCTACGATCGTCTCCATGGGAGAATAGCAGCCTGCATTGCTGCGAAAGGTGGATATACACTGTACTAGTGCCGACATTGTGCATGCTCTGTTGCCTGTGTCTATGTGCCTGTGGTTCTGTCAGTGTGATCATGTGATGTATCTGACCCCAGGAATGTGTCAATAAAGTTTCCCCTTCCTGGGACAATGAATTCACGGTGTTCTTATTTCAATTTCCAGGAGTGTATATTATTCCAATCTCGTATAGGGCGCGGAAGGAACGAACGACTATATCTTCCCGTACGAGCTTTGATTTCCCTTATTTTATCGTGGTGATCGTTTCTCCCTATGTAGGTCGGTGTCAACAAAATATTTTCGCATTCGGAGGAGAAAGCTGGTGATTGGAATTTCGTGAAAAGATTCCGTCGCAACGAAAAACGCATTTCTTTTAATTATGTCCAGCTCAAATCCTGTATCATTTCAGTGACACTCTCTCCCATATTTCGCGATAATACAAGACGCGGTTCCCTTCTTCGAACTTTTTCGGTGTACTCCGTCAGTCCTACCTGGTAAGGATCACACACACACACACACCACGCAGCAGGATTCTAAAAGAGAACGGACAAGTGTAGTGTAGGCAGTCTCCTTAGCAGGTCTGTTACATTTTCTAAGTGTCCTCCTAGTAAAACTCAGTCTTTGGTTAGCGTTCCCCACAACATTTTCTATGTGCTTCTTCCAATTTTAGTTGTTCGAAATTTGAATTCCTAGGCATTTAGTTGAATTTACTGCTCTTTAGATTTTATTGATGTATCGTGTAACCGAAGTTTAACGAACTTCTTTTAGCACTCATGTGGAAGGCCTCATACTTTTCGTTATTTAGGGTCAACTGTCAATTGTTGCACCATTCAGATATCTTTTCTAAATCGTTTTTCAATTTGTTTTGATCTTCTGATGACTTTATTAGTCGATAAACGACAGCGTCATCTCCAAACAACCTAAGACTGCTGCTCAGATTGTCTCCCAAATCGTTTATATAGATAAGGTATAGCAAAGGTCCTATAACACTATCTTGGGGAACGCCAGAAATCACTTCCGTTTTACTCGATGACTTTCCGTCGGTTACTACGAAGTGTGACCTCTCTGACAAGAAATTACAAATCCAGTCACGTAACTGAGACGATATTCCATAAGCACGCAATTTCAATACGAGCCACTTGTGTCGTACAGTGTCAAAAGCCTTCCGGAAATCCAGAGATACGTAATCGATCTGAAATCTCTTCTGAACAGCACTCAACACTCCATGTGAATAAAGAGCTAGTTGTGTTTCACAGGAACGAAGTTTACTAAATCCATGTTGACTGTGTGTCAATAGACCGTTTTCTTCGAGGTAATTTATAATGTTCGAATACAATGTATGTTCCAAAATCCTGATGCATATCGACGATAATGATATGGGCCTGTAATTTAGTGGATTACTCCTACTACCTTTCTTGAATATTGGTGTGACCTGTGCAACTTTCCAGTCTTTGGGTACGGATCTTTCGTCGAGCGAACGGTTGTATATGATTGTTAAGTGTGGAGCTACTGCATCAGAACTGGTATACAGTCTGGACCAGAAGACTTGCTTTATTAAGTGATTTAAGTTGCTTCACTACTCCCAGGATATTTATTATTACGTTACTCATGTTCGCAGCTGTTCTTGATTCGAATTCTGGAATATTTACTTCGTCAGCATTTTGGAAGGCTGTGTTTAGTATGTCTGCTTTGGCAGCACTGTCTTAAATGGTATTTCCATTACTATCGCGTAGAGAAGGCATTGATTGTTTCTTGCCGCTAACATACTTCACATACGACCAGTATCTCTTTGGATTTTCTGTCGGGTTTCAAGACAAACTTTCGTTGTGGAAACTTTTATAAGGATCTCGCATTGAAGTACGCGCTAAATTTCGAGATCCTGTAAGAGGTCGCTAGTCTTGGGGATTTTGCGTCTGTTTAAATTTGGCATGCCTGTTTCGTTGTTTCTACGACAGTGTTCTGATCCGTTTTGTGTACCTAGGAGGATCAGCTTCGTCGTTTGTTAATTTATTTGGTATAAATCTGTGAATTGCTGCGGATACTATTTCTTTGAATTCAAGCCCTATCTGGTCTACACTTACATTATTCATTTGGGAGGAGTGGACATTTTCTCTTCGGAATAGGTATATTTTTTGTATATTTTTGGAGGATTTTGGGGTTACAATATCCAGTCTCAATACGACAACTCTGTGTTCACTAATCCCTGTATCGGTTTTGGTGCTCGTTATTAACTCAGGACTATTTGTTGCTAGGAGGTCGAGTGTGTTTTCACAACCGTTTACTATTCGCGTGGGCTCATAAACTAACAGCTCGAAATAATTTTCAGAGAATAAGTTTAGCACAATTTCGGATGATATTTTATGCGTACCTCCGGAATTAAACAGGTACCTTCGCCAACATATCGAGGGTAAATTAAAGTCACCACCAACTATAACCGTATGAGTCGGGTACGTGTTTGAAAATCAAACTCAAGTTTTCTTTGAATCTTTTAGCAACTGTATCATCTGAATTGGAAGGTCGGTAAAAGGGTCCAAGTATTATTTTATTCCGGTTGCCAACAATGACCTCTGCCCAAGCTAACTCACAGGAAGCATCTACTTAAATTTTACGACAACATAAACTGCTTCTAACAGCAAAAACACGCCACCGCCAACTGTATTTAGCCTATCATTTCGGAACACCGTTAGGTTCTTCGCAAAAAATTCGGCTGAGCTTATCTCCGGCTTTAGCCAGCTTTCAGTGCCCATAACGATTTGAATATCAGTGCTTTCTATTAGGTCTTGGAGCTCTGGTACTTTCCCAACACAGCTACGACAATTTACAACTACTGTACCGATGGTTCCTGTATCTACGTTCTTCCTGTGTTCGGCCTGCACCCTTTGTGACTAAAGCCCTTCTTGTGTTTTCCCGAGACCCTCTAACCTAAAAAACCGCCCAGTCTACACCACACAGCCCCTACTACCCGTGTAGTCGCCTCCTGCGTATAGTGGACACCTGACTTATTCAGTAGAACCCGAAACCCATAAAACAAAGGAAACAAGAGTTACAAGCAAATACCTTTACTAGATTTCAACCTAAACATCATTAACTACACTGAAGTGCCAAAGAAACTTGTATAGGCATGCATATTCATTCACAGAGATATGTAAACTGGCAGAACATGGCGCTGCGGTCGGCACCGTCAATATAAGATAACAAGTGTCTGGCCCAGTTATATCGGTTTCTGCTGCTAGAATGGCAGGTTATTAAGATGTAAGTGCGTTTGAACGTGGTCTTATAGTCGGCACATGAGCGATGGGACACAGCATTGTAATGCGTCAGACAAATAACACACCTTACATTGAATTCCTGAAACAATTTCGGTTAAATCGATACATCGCGTTACATAGTTGCTTGAAATTGTACGAATCATATTGACATACAAATTGAATAAACAAACTGACATCTTATTTGTGCATTTTACATTAATTGTTATCTCTTGCCCCAATTTGATTGTATTTTATCGATCCCCAGACATTGTCATCAACCATTTACTATTAAAGAACCTTAGAATAGTTAGGATTTTCGCTTCAGAGTTGTGAAAGCTCAATATCAATATTTTAGCACCCTGTATGTATTAACATTATGGTTGATGTGTCATAAAGTCATACGTAGAGTAGAACTATAAACCTGAATAACGAAAATCTAAGATTTTCCTTTTTGCTATCATGTAGTTACGCCGGGACCCATCCAATAATTCCTATTAGCGATAACGTTTTTAAACAGGGAGTGTAGTGGAACTGACATTATGATCATTATCTAATTACATAACTGTCCATACTGCTGCACTCTTGTAAACTCTGTATGGTGAGCTGTTGTCTTCCTACTTTCCAGGCCATAGGTTCAACACTATTCCTAAAACACTCACAAAGCGCCCTTGCGCATATGTGGTAGGAAAACAGAAAAGAATCAGTTCCACACATCTTACAGCATCTCTGAGGTGGAGGTAAAGTCGATAAAGTGAGGACTTTCCCATACGACCGTTTCACGAGTTTACCGTGATTATCAGGAATCCGGTAAAATATCAAATATGTGAAATTGCTGTGGTCGGAAGAAGATTTCGCAAGAATGCGACCAACGATGACTCAATTGAACCGTTCAATGTGACAGAAGTGCAGACCTTTGGCAAAATTGCTGCACATTTCGATGGTAGGCAATCGACAAGTGTCAGCATGCGAACCATTTAACGAAACATCATCGATATGGGCTTTTGGAGCCTAAGGCCCTCTCGTGTACGCTTAATGACTCCACGACACAAAGCTTTAAGCGTCGCCGTTGCCAGTCAACAGTGACATTGGACTGGTGGTGACTGTGGAACATGTTGCCTGGTAGAACGAGTCTCATTTCAAATTGTATTGAGCAGATTGATGTATACTGGTCTGGAAACAACCTCATTGATCTATGGACCCTGCATGTCGGGAACGGACTGTTCAAGCTGCTGGAGGCTCTGTAATGGTGTGGGGCGTGTGCAGTTGGAGTGTTATGGGACCTCTGATATGTTTATATATGACTCTGACAGGTGACACATATCCTGACTGATCACCTGCATCTGCTCGTGTCCGATAAGTATAACCACGGACTTGGGCAATTTCAGCAGGACAATGCGACGCCCCACACGTCCATAATTGCTACAGAGTGGCTCCAGGAACACTCTTCTGTGTTTAAACACTTCCGCTGGCTACAAGACTATCTAGAAATGAACATTATCGAGAATATCTGTGATGCCTTGCAAAGTGCTGTTCAGATGAGATCTGCACCTCCCGCACTTTTACGTATTTATGGACAGCCCTCCAGGATTCATGGTATCATCTCCCTCCAGCACTACTTCAGACATCAGTCGAGTCCATGCCACGTCGTGTCGCGGCACTTGTGCGTGCTCTCTGGGGCCCTACGCGATATTAGGCAGATGTAACAGTTTCTTTGGCTCTTCAGTGCATAACACACGAGTGACATCGATTGTAAGGTTGTCAGAAACTGTTGGCAAACACTTCTTGTGGAATCGGTAGAAGCAGCGTCGTCACATGTTGTTGGATATCAGCATCATTACAGGAGATGACACCTGATGCTAGCACTACGAACCGGATACCAAGTGACAATCAGTACTACGGTGCTTGTCGTCTTTTCAACCTTCCTCTGATAGCAATTCGTAATTGATATCCACATCATCTTCGTCTTGGTTTTTGTCACCCGCCTTTTTTTTTTTTTTTTTTTTTTGGGGGGGGGGGGGGGAGACGGGAAGCCAAGCCGATGAACATTATGCCAGTTTCTGTCGCTTGGTCTCCGTATCTTACTGATAGCATCAGGTCTGATCTCTTGTAAGAACGCTGATATCCAAGAACGAGTGGTCGCGGTGCTTCGTGCGATTTCACAAGAAGCGTTTGCTGACAGTTTTCAACAGTTTTACAACGATGTCGGATGTGTGTTGTAGCTAACGATGATTACTTCGGATGCCGGTAAAGGTACATATTTGGTCTGTAACCCTCGTTTTCTTTATTTTTTGAGACTATCTAGAGAAACTTCAGACGCATCGTGTAAATCCATCATATAGGTGCGTCTACACTTAGGAAATACTTGCACAAAGGTATACTTATGATTTTAGAACTGTAACTCTATGTCGCACGTAAAGTTAGGTACTTAATCAGCATCGTCCCACAGCTAACTAGTGAACTCTGGTGTAAATGTTTCTGCACTGCTATGAACTTTGTAACCTCCCCACAAAAATTAAAAAAAAATGTCAATATTATTTAAGAATGCTAATGGACATTGCGCTAAGTGTAACCTCTCCACTGAAATTTTAAAGACAGAAATAATAAATGAATGGGAGCCAAGAAGCAATATCGTCCCCACAGAAATATTTAAATAAAAAAATATAATAATAAATGGGAGCCAAGCGTAACCTCCCCAGCAATTAAATTTAATGACAATAAAAGTGAGAATCGCAATCTGACTCAAATATAAGTTCTTCACAAAAATAATGAAAAACAATTCAGTGCTAATGAAACTTCAATGACAATGATAATTCAATTAAACCGAAATATCGGTCTTTGGTCCTTGTGTAAAAATCAGAATTAAATTCTTACCTCATTGTAACTGCTAGTCAAATTTCTGCTCTTATTCTTGCTCACGGCTTGGAGGAACTGCATTGCAAATAATAATATTCTTTTTTTTTTTAAAATTTAACTGAAACTTTTCTTTAAGGGAAGTGGAACGAAATCGTTAGTTCAATTAAATAAATTTTTTTTGTTTGTAAAAATTGCTTTGAAATCAAAATTATTATTGGGGCACTTGTTGGAAATTAATTACAATAAATAAACTTTACATTATCTGATGATTACCTTAATTAACAATATACCTCATTCAGCATCTTGACCAGAATGCCATGTCGACGCTCGCCGACTCCTCACACACACAACTCCACTCGGCTGCTACTACCGACATACTGCTCTGCATGACGACTACTAGTGTACTGCTGGACGCAACTGAACTGAGCTACTGCTATCGACAGACTGCACTGGCCTACTGCTACTCGCGTACTCCACGACGACTACTACTGTACTCCACGACGACTACTACCGTACTCCACGACGACTACTAATGTACTGCTCGCAACACTCGCGCGGTCAAGCGCAGACTAACCACGATAATAGGCTCTCTGGTCAAAGATTTTAACGTGCCTCACCATCGCTGCTACGTTACATACGTGTTTCAACTTGCAGAACTAGAACCAAGAAAGCAACCTGTATTGTCTGCTGAGACATCTCATAAACTAGTAAAACTCAGTATTGCAAGAAAACTTGTTTGTTCCCCATTACTTAGCATGATTTGTGAAGCAGCGTCAATGGATGATGCAGATTTCATGCACAAAGTTTGACCCATCAGAATACTACCGCAGCTACATTGAAACTTATCTATACGGCTTGAAAGTGAGCGTTGTTTGAATAACAGATATAGTACTCAATACAAGTTGAAACCAAATGTACCGGGAAGATAAGATTTAAAAGTTTTCCCTTCCCGAAACGACCTCGCCAGTGATAGAGCAGTAACAAAACTTGTAAAGAACAGGAAGAAGTGCAATATGGTTCCGTCTATAAGGCCTGTAGCCACGTTAATCTTAAAAAGTAATCCTATTTTTACAGGTAGATTATTCCGCAGCTATCAGCAGGAAAGAGGGAAATGTTTCTAACTATTTAATATAAACATATAGTATCACGGGAGTATCAAATGCGGCAGGGATCTCGTGTTGAGTGGAAAGGTACTGAGTAGTCCGCAGCTCGTGGTCGTGCGGTAGCGTTCTCGCTTCCCACGCCCGGGTTCCCGGGCTCGATTCCCGGCGGGGTCAGGGATTTTCTCTGCCTCGTGATGACTGGGTGTTGTGTGCTGTCCTTAGGTTAGTTAGGTTTAACTAGTTCTAAGTTCTAGGGGACTGATGACCATGGATGTTAAGTCCCATAGTGCTCAGAGCCATTTGAACTATAAACGGTACTGAGCCATAATGAATTTCTAAAAACACTAATGAATTTAATTTTAAGAAGCAAAAATCCAAGAATAACATTAACAAATTGCCACCAAAACTGAAAAGACTAAATTTCAACTACACAACTGATAGCAAACACCTCAAAACGGCAACAGTATAAAATCACTTCCTTTTAGTAAAGAACATTACACAAGTAAAAATACATTTACATTATAAACAGAAAAACATACGACCAAATGAATATGTCACATATATCAACTATCGTCTATTGCCAGTAATCATCAAAAAGCCATTGCCTTAGAAGTAGTCAAAATGACTGACAAATGTTGTTCAAATTTATGATGATAGAGGCAGTGACAGAGAAAACGCCAATGGCAATAAAGCCCCCTGCTCTACTAACATAGGACGGCGGTTGCCGCTGCTACAGTAATGGAAACCTTCATTAAAATTTTCAATCATGGTGCACCGGCATCTTAAACTAGACCACAGTTAACAAGAGATACAATCACCTATCCGTGATTTCTCGTAAAATCCAGGGCCCATTGACAAACGCTTGTTGAGAGAGCGCCGAGAGAAGAATATAACGGAGTTTACTCGCAGTCGGAAACCGACGTTTATCATCCAGCAGACGCCACCGCGTCCAGTACTTGCAAAGGTCAGACCGGCCTCTAATGGACGCAAACTGCTTGCAGCTTCAGTAGCAGAGAACGCACCGAATTCTGTGCGTCCTGCCGAAGTAGCTTTTACCGAGCAGTGTTAACGGCTGCGACCAACACTCGTCCCCGCCAAACCCGCAGTGAGCAAAGACACTACTGTTGCCAACGGGCCACGGCAGACGCTTGGCCACAACAACACGCCGCCTCACTTCCGCTCCTAGCCGCCCGTATGACACTCTCTCCATTTCTCCAGGTCGCCGCAGCCCTTAACTAACTTCTCCTCCGACCTGCTCTCTACCGGCGACAGTAACGCTCATTGCGCTCTTGCAGCCAGAGGGATTACAAACCCGCGGGAATTACGCGAAATTAAACGGGGGCGCACGGCACAGAGTATACTAAAAGAAAGAAGTGGCTGAGGAGCTTAGATGATTTGAAGCGGAATGAAAAGATGAGTCCAACCGAGTGATCGTATTCCTGGACAAAGAAAGTAATGCAGTAACTATTTACATCTTCGCAAGTACAGGAAATGCATAACAAAGTTAGTGAATAATAACATTACAGCACATCCATCGGCTGTGCAGCACCTTGTTGGGTAAAACCGGATCAGTCAAAATGTTACGACTATTTTCCTAATAACGAGATGGTCCTTAATTGCCACAGAAAAATATCTAGTGACATGAGTTCCATAAGTCAGTGGGCTGTGGACATAAGTAAGATGGTGGACGATTTAATACATCGAGGTAGATTTCCACATAAAAATCACCCAAAGGCGTACACTATGGCTCTCCAGAGAGAAAATATTATGAACCAACCACATGAGGTATCTATCATCTCAGTCATCTCCGTTACTTTAACCCTCTACTTACCAGAAAATCTGTATAGCGTTGCCTACCAGTCGGCCCTTCCAGGCACGTTTTACTTAAATTGATCTAAACTGATGCTATTTTGACTACTTATGTTGTGAACGACTTTTGGTGTATAAATATTTTTCAAATAATTGTATGTATTTAATGTTTGCGTTTTTAAAAACCCAATTTTTATACTTTTATTGGTGGTTTCTACTCGTTCTACAGACACAGCAGAATCATCCTAGCATATACGTTTGGCGCATTTATAACACGTAATTTGACTTTTTCTATCTTTCATCTCTAGACAATATTCACGTTTTCTCCTTTTCTTAGCTGGTCGTTTAACTCCCCTTCCTGGTTCAAAAAAATGGTTCAAATGGCTCTGAGCACTATGGGATTCAGCTTCTCAGGTCATTAGTCCTCTAGAACTTAGAACTAGTTAAACCTAACTAACCTAAGGACATCACACACATCCATGCCCGAGGCAGGATTCGAACCTGCGACCGTAGCGCCCCTTCCTGGAACTGGTGCTATTTGACTTCTTTACCCCTGTTGGTTGCGTTGCGAAAGTGAACGTAAAAGACTCATTTTTTGTATTGGTAGCCAGCATCATCCACATTACGTATGCATTCATAACACTAACATCGCCCGTATTGAAGAAAACTACCAATGGCCAGCGCCTTGCTTTTCTCTTCACACTCTGGCATCCCGTCTTCTGATCCAAGGTGACAACACCACCTTTTGTGGCGCTGTATGTCATTACAACTTCAGATGTATATGCTTGAGACGATGGCACCTTTGGTTGGTCATAAAGAGTGCTAAGGACAATAACAACGTTGTTTTTCTTAGGAACATAAGAGTCTGTCATCGCATTTGGTCGAAAACCAAATAACAAAGTATACTTCACGCCCATTACGTGTAATAAAATTGGCAGGCGCTTCACCATTGTTCTTTCCGGATAGTACCGACTAGTGTCAGATCTTTCGACAGCAAATATACAGTTAAATGCAGAAATATTTAAAAAAATCATCAAACGTAATATTACGTCCAGACTTTTCACGTTCAGTTACCAGAATTTTCACCACATTCTCTCCAAGTCGCACGGCTCTGGTTTCTTCTTCCTTCCCCAAATACTCTTTCATTGTCCAGCGGTAGTTTGTTGCACTATCGCAAATTGACCAGAACTTTATTCTGTACCACGTGTTGATGGCATGTACTCTCAAAACGGACAGCGACCTCGAAATGTGGGTAATTGTTCCCCTACAGTCATGCACCATCCTGGAATCTAGGCATCCATGATGATAATTTCCCACGTTTTAAAAACCTTTTCCGATTGGTTTCAGTTTGTCACTTGGCCTGTGTTCTCATCGGGCTACTCCACTGTCAAAGCAAAACGCTCTCACAGTTGCATGGAAGTGGTTGCGAGATGTAATTTCATTGAGCAGTAGTCGGCCATTCTCAACACTCCAAAGTTGACTCATATGTTAATTTCTTAACTTGTAAACTCCAGTCAGGATCAGAACACCAAGAAACTTTTTCATTTCATGTATAACTGTATCTAGTCCTCCTAAACGATTCGACCTTCCTTGTTGGTCCACATAGACATTTTGTCAATGATGGGTACACGAAAGAACAATATAAAACAAGGTTCTTCATTATCAAAGTTCCTAATCGAATAACTTGTAGGTCCCTGGTTTTCTTTAGATACGTCCTGTTTGCCCCGACAACCAGAAATTCCAGCTTGAGAAGGTGTAACCTGTATTTTATTCCCAATACGAGAAAAGAAAAAGTCACATTCAGCCGAATTTGCACTAAATCGTTCTTCTTCATCTCGTATAGGGATTATTCATAACCATCATTTTCGTGTGCTTCTGAGTTTTCAGCGACATCTGCCTCATTATCGTCATCACTGGAAGATTCACATTCACTAGGTGGGTTTCCAGAATCACAAGACTCTTCCAACAATTCCCTTATCTCCTCATCTGATAGTCCTCTTCTTCGTAATATTTTCAGTTTGTAGACCAGACAGTTGTACGAAATAATGTAACAAAATAAACGTGTGCTTATCAAAAGGATGACTGTTGAGCACTGAAAGAACAACAACGTTAGTCAACAATGGCAAATGGTGTAACAGGCGCTGCGCAGTCAGACTTACGGTGGTTGAAAAATTACTAATTACCGCAAAGACCTGCGATGCCCGTACGGGAGGAAACGTGCGCCAAACAGTTTTAAGTGCTGGAATTTAGTTCCCAAGAATGTTCCTCAACTGTATTTTTTAGCCTACATGACGCATTGAAGATTTCCAAATAAAACTGATGTGTCACCGCACGTTTTGTGCTGTGTCGTCCATTGCTACGTAACAGGTGCCACTGTCTGTCTAACATGAGTGTGACAGTCTGAAAATAAAAAAAATGAATCACGATTAGCAAGAGCCCAATGTTGCGTAAAAATTTATCAGACCCGTCTATCGGCATTGTTAACGAATTTACGGTTTTCGTCGCTGCGGCTTCTGCGTTCTTCAAAAGCAGGATTACGCCCTTTATGTTATATACGTATAGGAACAGCGACCATTAAATATACACAGATGCGGATTATTTTTCCTATGGCAAGCAGCGCGAATGCAGCGCACCGTAAACGTTGTGTAAATAGTAACGTCTGCGTATTTACCCGCCAGACTCACCCCTTTCCCTACCTTCAAAGCAGCACTGGTAGAAGCACGTCTGCTATGACATGGACCTGTCAGTTTTTGTTATACTTTGGCCCGTCGCTCACTGCAGTGAATCGGACAGTTTTGCTGCGGTAAAGTTTTAAACTCCATTCAGCTACACTGGTACATGACACCTGAAACTGCAGAGAGCGGGAGAAAGAGAAAAAGCGAACATTTTTGTGCTGGTAAATGTTCGTCGATCTATTACTGCTGTCGATTCATCCGTGGGGACTATCATCGGACGCCAGCTGCAAATTTTCTGGTTTATTCAGACTTACTTGTCTGCACTACCCACTCATCATCACAATAAAAAAAATTGCATGTTGTACAACACCCCATTAATAATTTGGTAACACTGCATACAACGGAAACACTATCACACTGAAACGACGCCTCAGCGTGCTTCATACTATATTTGTTAAATAAAGATCGTCTAATGATTGAAGAAATTTATCTTACTAGACTACATTCATTCAAATTAAAAATTTACGTGGAATATTGCAGCAATATGACTCACAAAAAAGCTTAAACACAAAGAACAGACATGGAATACTGAAGTTAATTATGTGGGACTTTCAATGACTTCTTTTGTATAGATTTTCTCTCTTGGAACTGGGCGCAACACAACTGCGACAGAAAATCAGCATCCGTACTTTTCTTGCGGAGTTTCGCGGACTTGAGTTCATGATATTCTACACAACTCCTACTAACCTCACTTGGAAGAGATCCGAAGTCCCAACAAAATTTCAAGCAACTTTCTACACTACATAACCGAGGAATTAGATTTCACGAAGTGAGATTATCGGAACTCGAAACTGTAGCGGATTCACTCAGTGCCATTGATAACCCAATGCGGTAAGTACGAACTACACATTCACTATAATTCTTTCCGCCAGGGTCATGTGGTCGACATCGAATCGAACGTTCGATATATATCATAGGTACCTGTACATTCGAGAGGCAGTTGTTTTGGGAAACTGCCCGTTTCTGTACTCTTCTATTCTTCATTGTTAATCGCAAACCTTCGCTCACATACAGCTTATCCGTATTACACCCAGTGCAGTCGGAGCCAGCGCCACTTACGTGTCAGCTGAGGGCGCAGTTGGAAAGTGTTGAGCCGTTCCGCACGCACGTCTCGGTCATTATCCAGCAGCAGGACGCCTGTGGACTAAAAGTTACGTTGTGCAAGACGCGACAGTTGGCTGCGACTGCGACGCTGCCCCCTCTCTTTTCCCACCCTGGCAGACGGCGACACGGCCGCAACACGACTGAAGTCACCGCTGTTTCCCATGCTCCGGTCGGCGGCGGCGGATTCAAAATCATAAGAAAAATAATAATTCCGATTTTCTTGCTGTAAAAAACACTGTATGTTAATGCAACAAAGTTACATCGGCTCCCAGAGTTAGTTTTTCGATACAGATTCTCCTTTTACTTTAAAAAAATTGAAAAGTATCTATTCCGGTTTTGCGTGTTTTTTTCGCTGTATATTACTTCTCTATCAATTGTGAGGAAAGTAAAAGGCACAAAAAATTGATGTTTGCGTATCTTACAGTTTCACATCACAGCTTGATAATGAGGTCTCTATTTTTCCGATATTCGTCACAGTTATTCCGACACTTAATTTACAAGTAACCTCCTGCATAAAATTTGAATTGTGTACAGTGAAAAATGTGGTTGCTGGCTACTTTACGTATGGTTCGTGTTAGGTCATACATCGTTGCCGATGAAAAGAAGCTAACATATCGAAATTATTTTTAAAGTTGAGATCAGAATGATATCGATCTCCGTTTCCGAGATTTGGGCTCATATACCTCCGGGAGCGTCGCGACTACCCGCCAGTTCTGTCGACGCGCAACGAGAATCGTGTGGTCATCACACGATAGAAAATGCATTTGTTTTGTTTCGCTGACACATTTGGACCTAATGAAACCATTTTATGTCATATATTTCTCCGGTATGAGTTACTAATATTTCTCCATATGCTCTTGACAATTTCATTTAAAATGCCACGAAATGTAGGTTTCTTAAAGCCAAGTGATCAAGCAGAACCCATTTTCTTGATTTTGCTGGGGCATCTGAACCTGTTCCAAGCTTTCTTTCTCGTTTATTTCTCTGATACAAGTCCCGAATATTCCTCCATCTGTTTTTGCACATTTCACCTAAAATTCCAATGAAAGATAAGTTTATTAACAATACGCGCACGCTAGCGTCATTGCATTGTTTCAAGTTCTTGACAACAAGATAGGGTTACACCTTAAACATCTCTAGAATTTTCATTCTGAACGTCTACAGTATACACTGGCAGAAATGTGGAAGAAATAATGTCTGTGCTTGTTCACAAAATTTCCCGAAATTATACTTGTCAGTTTCTCCTATGCAGAAACTTTTGGAACAAGCTAAGGCAACTTTCATAGCCGACTGACTCTTTATTCCCATCCAAATGAACTTCCATATTCTTATATTCTGACAGCATACATCCTTATGGATGACATGAACATTTAATCTTGCCAAGCTACACTCGAAAGATGACTCCAGGATTTACAAAAGACGAATTTCAATTGTGAACTGTGTCACACCAGAAAGGCCTTGTAAAACAGTAGTGCACTTTTGGCACAAGTTTTTTGAGCACCATCTTCTACCAATGAATTGAAGTGAATGTGACAAATTACTTATTGCAGCATACTGTTTGCGCAATCTGTTGAGAAACGCCTTCCTCAAGAACGAACATCTATTGATTACAGAAAGCTGTACAACAATCTGGTGGTGGTTTTTCACAACTAGAAGGTATCATCAAGACACCAATCTACCGTTTACTTTCAAAGTGAAGGTATTGTAAAATGTAACTTTCTCGTTGTACTTTCGATTGTTCATTTTTAATGTACTTGCCGTTTTCAATTTTTATCGTCACAAAAAAGAGTAATGCGAAAATTGACCTTCAAGTTCATTTTCATCATTCTAATTCTACATCTGCATAGATTATACTGATTTTCATAACAGGCCTGAAAAATGTGCATTAATGGGAAAATATTATATATTTCACTCACCTGCCAGTTTCAACTGTGCACCAATTTCTTCCCAAATTCTATCTCTGAACATAGTGTCTCTATATTTAGGGTTCTTCAAATCGTAAAGGCAAGGATGTTGCGAGACCAGCTCACAGAGCATCGCATCCTGTGAGTGGCTCATTTCAGTTTTCCTTGACTGGCTCGACATCTTTCTGGCAGCCATACGTCTTTGTGTCGACCGACTTCCGTCGCAACACTGCTCACTGGTGCAGTACTGCGGCAGCCGCCGCAACAGTCGCGCGTCGCATCCCAAACTCGAACTGCGCTTGCGCCAGCAGGCAACTTCTGACGTCACGTAGCGACCCGCCGCAGTCGCTAGTGTGCGTCGCGTCTTGGACAACGTACCTTAAAGGAAGTACACCGCCGAACACAGTCTGTTGCTGGTAATGCACAGCGGTACACTGGACAATGCCTAGCAACATATCGTCGTCCTAGCCAACAACAGGCTTCCCGTGGAGTCGTTGCCCAGCAACTACCACGACCGGAGACTGTAAGGGGATTACGTCACTGGAGGCTAACTACTCAGCATCGCTGTCCACTGGCTGATACCGGCAAGTACGTGGCACCACAAGCTTAACTATGTTTCAGCTTGTTACTTTTTAGGCTAGTGTTAGTTGTTTTCAAGGCTGAGTTTTGTATTATTCTACATACAATTTTTCGTAAATAGCGTTGTAACTAAAGGCTACAAATTAAACCAGGCAATCGTCATTAAAGTCAATTCTGTGAGAAAGAACTAAAACAGTAAACAACTTAAATTATTTAAACATAAACGTTTAACGTCTCTGGCGGGTTAGAGATGAGTAATACTCGCATGTGTGTAAAAGACCTTGTTCTATATAACATCAGCCATAAGTGGTCAACACAGCGAGTTCTTTGGTCTTGATAAGGTCTGTTGGGAGTGCGAGAGAACGGCGTAGGTTATCTTAAAGCAAAGATATACTCAACAATTAATAATAAAATTATATACCTGTTAAATATTAAGATACAGTCAACTTAAGTGACGCTTCTTCTTGTGATATGTCCAGCACAATTAGACTTCTGAAATCAGTACGAGTCCTCTGAAATATTTAAGTCCTGCCACTGTGCCTCTGAGTGATGCCTACGTACAATCCTGACTTGGCTTATGATGCCTAAGGAGCCTAAGACTCGGACACGACAGATGAACATTGCAGTTTGTAGACTCGGCAGTAACTGGAGAGCCGGCCAATGTGGCCAAGCGGTCCTAGTCGCTTCAGTCCGGAACGCGCGACTGCTACTGTCGTAGGCTCGAATACTGCCTCGAGCATGGATGTGTGTGATGTCCTTAGGTTAGTTAGGTTTAAGTAGTTCTAGGGGACTGATGACCTCAGATGTAACTGGAGACTGTACGCGACTCGGCGCACTGAAGAGAACTCTTCGCCGTAGCTCAGTTCTCCGGTATTTAGATAGGCATCGAACAAACGCTATCCGACACACGTGATGCCCACGGGTTGTCGACTGCGACCCCCGGCGGATCTCGGTATAATTCGTACTGCCAACCTATACAGCTGCTGCGCTACGAATATTTCGAGTACGGCTTATCGACTGTGGTGCGGTACTCTCTGGGGTCGTATCGACACCACAAGGACAGTCTTACCCCATTCTTCAGAAGATGTCTGTGTTTAGCGCAGCGACTGTCGCCACCATGCATGTTATCCAGTTCGTCAAGTCGTTCGGACTAAACGAGTGCCCGATAATATGACACATTTAGTATGCTATTGGCCCTCCGCACCCCGGCAATACGTAGATTAAACGACGTTCTTCTTATGAACGAAGTGTAGAAGATGGTTGAGCTACAGAGAGGAATGAAATTCCACGGAACTTTTTCTGTTTACCATCGAACCAGCATCGGCCAAGTGATACCGCGGGTCTCTTAGTAAATAATTCCGTCTACGACGGGCGCCTGCTTAACCACGGTTTAAATAGGCCCAACCACGTCACTGCGCTTAGTGGGGGGTGGGGGGGGGAGAAGGATTTGTAGGCTCTCGAATGGGTGCTATGATATTCATGACAGAAGGATGCGATGTACGAATTAAGCAAACAGTAGAAGGCACCTTACGTCAATCACTGGGTTACATTTCCATCGCTGCTACATTCCCAGTCACGTCCACAGGATAAGCGTCGCACATACAACTCATCATCAAAAATTCATTTAAATCTCAGTACTCTTTTCATGTGAGTGGCATTGTACCAAGTAGCTTTTTCGCAGTTTTAAGCCCAAATTTCCCTCTTATATCACCTCTATAAATATATTCATACTGTCCGACTGCCCAGCGGCCAGCAGCCAACACCGCATCATTACAGAGTGATTTACAAGGTGACTCCGTGATGTTGTTACAAAGATTCATGGGTGATGGATAAACGTAAGTCTATCACTTTTAGGCGAGGGATCGCAGCCTGGGAAGGACCAAGTGGAATGTTGTAAGCAAAACTTATTCTGATACCACGGGTAATGGAATAGTAGTACAAACAATGTTGTTGCTAAAATCGTAGGGTAGCAACTTTTAGAGGTGGTAGTATGGACTGAAAGAAGAAAAAAAGTTCTAGTTAACATGCTCTCTAAAATGCATACCTTAAGAGCTACGGGCACTTCTTCATCGCTTTTACTGTAAAACACATCTCTTCTATTGAACAAGTGCCCACAGCTCTTAACATATGCATTTTAGGGACGACGTTTACCGGAAATTTTTTTCTAGCTTTCGTCCGTATTTCTTCCTCCAAAAATATGGAAACCAAAGAGCTTGCACTAGAAGAGACGTGTTTCACAGTATCGAAGATGAACAAATCCTAGTAGCTATTAAGCTATGCATTTCGGATTCCACTGTTTACTAGAAACTTTTTCCATGTTTTAGTCCATACTGCCACCCCTGGAATATCCCTACCCTACAATCTTAGCAGCAACAGTAACAGTACGTGTATTCCACCATCAGAGGTATCAGAACAATATCCGCTTATAGCTTTCTAGCCCGTCGTTTCCAGAGCAGGGCGTCTTACCTCAAATTTACCTCCACATCCCTGACTGTATCATCACGGAATCAGCCAGTGTATTAACATCGGAAAAATGTGAGTATGTTCCTCTTTAAAAGACTCTGAGTGAGGAACCAGCTGACTCAGTCCTCATTCCGCCTTAGACACCAGAAGTTTTAGCGCTCTTTTAACACAGAACATTCTTAGTCATTATACCCAGTCTCTCTTTGCAGATAAGCTTTCATACGAACCATCTTCCTCTCACCGCCACTGTCTATATATGACTCTCTCCCAGTGTTTCCTTTTCCTCCCATTGATTTACAGTGCATCCTCCTCTCTAACGCTGACTCCTTTTCTCTCTCTTTCCCATTGTTATTGTCTGCAGCATATCTCAGCCGATCAGGTGTATAAAACTTTGGTCCAAAATCCGCCCTCTCTGTAACTGGGTGTTAATGTTCATCGGTCTGGGAGGGTCTACATTCCTCAAAGCCTACTGTGGTCTCCACCCATCTGTATTTTTAGTTTCCTCTGTCTCCTCTCTTTTTTGTCCCCCTGTTTGTGTCCCCATCCATCTCTCTTTCTCTTTTACTGGCACTGTCCCTCGTTGACTTTCAGTACCTCCTCTCTCTTTGACTCCCACTGATATTGTCTTCAACCAACTCTCTTTCTCTTTCACTGCCACCTTCCCCCTACCACCATCACAGTATCCGCTCTCTTTCTCACCTATTGTCATTGTCTCCTCCCTCTTTCACCGTCACAGCCTCTCTCTGATACTCTCTTTCAGTACAAGGAAGCTCGTATACGATCACATAGCAGAATTTTTGGTGAGGAAGGAGAAATGAGGATTGAGGAAGCTGATTTCTCCTTTTTCCTTTAAGATCTTTTAATGAGGGACATATTCACACTCTTTCCCACTGCCTCTCTCCACGTCATACCTCGGCAGCAGAAGTATTAAAAATTTCGGTCCAAAATGCTCCTTACCTATACCGACGTGTGCAAGATGTGCTGCTCATATAAAACGAATTCTATAGGTCAGCAACGTTTTGACAGTATATTCATAAACTTAGACACATAATCTTTGCACGTATAAGTAACAAATAAGTACAAATAATATAAGATTAACAGAAAATAGTTTGCTTTACATTTTTTCTGCATACTTTGTTCATCGATCGCAAATCACCGAAAACGCCTGGTTTATGCTTTGTTTCTTAAAAGAGTAAAGATGTTATAAGAAGTACTTTGCTTAATTTACTGTCTTTTCATTTTCACGTAATTTTTGACATTTGTTTGAAGTTCTTTTATAGAATGTGAAGACACTTTTCAGCCCTCTTCTGTGACTAGTGTACCATTTTGGGCCTATCTGTATGGGCGTGAAGTGCCCATTACACAGAGGAAGCGGGTTATAAATTGTATTGCTGAAAAAATGCAGATTAAAAACATAATTCTGTTACATCAGAACGACTGAGACGACAGTAAGACTCTTTCCATGTGACTAGTGCGTCAGTCAAGACTACATTAAGCCTCTCACCAATAATTACGTGACCCTTTAAGTGCATAAGAACAGAAACTTTGAACCTCTGGATGTCAGTAACGGATAATGATATAGAAAAATTATGGAAGTTCCCAGAGAATATCATTAAGAACACGTGCTAAAAATCTCGACGATCTACCATAAGCAGAAGTTACAGACGTGTCCACCTCCACAACTACACTCAAGCTGATAAATTAAGGAAAATGCCAATACAAGGTGAAGCAACACTCTGGTGGGCGGTCAGCGGGTTTAAATCCCCTCGGGGTATGAACACGCGGTACATCTGACCTGCGGTCGTCGCACGGTGGCGCTGGTAGCAGTCAAAAAAATGGTTCAAATGGCTCTGAGCACTATGGGACTCAACTGCTGTGGTCATAAGTCCCCTAGAACTTAGAACTACTTAAACCTAACTAAACTAAGGACATCACACACATCCATGCCCGAGGCAGGATTCGAACCTGCGACCGTAGCGGTCGTGCGGTTCCAGACTGTAGCGCCTTTAACCGCGCGGCCACTCCGGCCGGCTGGTAGCAGTCCACATACGCAGAGGTGTGTTGGTGCATGTCAGAGTACGGTGCAGGGAGTAAGTGTGGAGAAGTTATCAGACGTGCTAATGGTGACTGTGTGTTAAAAATGGCTCAAAGAACGCATATTGATCACGTTATGCGGGGTAGAATACTAGGGCGACTGGAGGCTGGTCAAACACAGCAGCTCGTAACACGGGCCCTCCTTGTGTCACAAAGTGTGATCTCAAGATTATGGCAACGATTCCAGAAGATAGGAAACGTGTCTAGGAGCTACAGTACGGTACGTCCACAATGTATAACACCACAAGAAGACCGATATGTCACCATCAGTGCCCGCAGACAGCCACGGATTACTACAGGTAGCCTTGCTCGGGACCTTACCGCAGCCTCTGGAACGGTTGTCCCCAGACGCATAGTCTACATACGACTGAACAGACATGGTTTATTCGCCCAGAGACCTGCAAGGTGCATTCCACTGACCCTTGGTCACAGGAGAGTCCGCAAAGCCTGGTGTTAAGAACACAGTAGGTGGTCATTGGAACACTGGTCCCAGGTTATGTTCACGGACGAGTCCAGTTATAGTCTGAATAGTGATTCTCGCCGGGTTTTCATATGGCGTGAACCAGGAACCAGATACAAGCCCCTCAATGTCCTTGAAAGGGACCTGTCTGGAGGTCGTGGTTTGATGGTGTGGATGGGATTATGATTGGTGCACGTACACCCCTGCATGTCTTTGACATAGGAACTGTAAGAGGTCAGATGAATCAGGAGGTCATTTTGCACCAATATGTCCGCCTTTTCAGGGATGCAGTGGGTCCCCACCTTCCTCCTGATGGATAATAACGCACGGCCCCACCGAGCTACCATCGTGGAGGAGTACCTTGAAACAGAAGATATCAGGCGAATGGAGTGGCCTGCGTGTTCTCCAGACCTAAACTCCATCGAGCACGTCTGGGATGCTCTCAGTCGACGTATCGCTGCACTTCTTCAAACCCCTAGGACACTTCAGGAGCTCCGACAGGCACTGGTGCAAGAATGGGAAGATATTCCCCAGCAGCTGCTCGACCACCTGATCCAGAGTATGCCAACCCATTGTGCGGCCTGTGTACGTGTGCATGGTGATCATATCCCATACTGACGTCGGGGTAAATGCGCAGGAAACAGTGGCGTTTGGCAGCGCATGCGTTTCGGGACGGTTTTCTCAACTTATCACAAATACCGTGGACTTATAGATCTGTGTCATGTCTGTTCCCTGTGTACCTATGCTATTAACGCCAGTTTGGTGTAATGCCACGTTGTGTGGCGCCATATTCTGCAATTACCCTTAATTTATGAACATGAGTGTAGTACTGTTCGTACCCAACAGTCATGGTTTTCTCAGGAACCGCTAACGAACAAGTGATGCTTTTACAAGTTACCTAAGGTACACCCTAGACCACACCTAATGCAAAAGAACGAACCGATTTACTGGTCTGCTGAAAGTGTGTAACGTTTAAATTTTGATTGTGCACTGTAGGATGGCGATAGTATGCCCGATCATCCGAAAGGTATAATAATGGTAGCTAGGTCGAGGGCTATTCAAAATACTTGACCGCATATCACTGTGACAAATACAAGTCGAGATATGACAGCCTGGAAAATCGCATTTTTGTGCATGTCTTTTGGAACATGTTGGTTCCACGAACTAAACAATTCAAGGGCAACCCGGTCACGCAGTTCCAGCTGGATATTGCCTATCTAATGGACTCCAGGAGTAACAAACATTTGATTGTCAGTGTCCCATATAATTATCGGCCGAATTTCAAAATTAAAATGTTATCATAATCTACTCACTAAGAGGTACTATTTTATGGTAACGTTTAACGTAATAAATGTGGTACCGTACAGAGATCACGTGCCACACCAAAGTTAGCGACACAAATCGATACCACAGACTTTAGCGCGGGCTCGGCTACAGTCCGCAAGTACGTATGGGAGACGCCTCCCCTCTCAGTGAAGCAATTCCCTCAAACGGAAGTCAGTATAGTATAGAGATAGCAAGAGCTCCGCCCAGATAGTGACCTCATTTGAAGGAGTCGACGTCGTAGGATAGGACGAAAGTGATTGTTATTGTTTCTGATGGACTTTAATTTATGTATGGAACGTTGTACTGCGAGGGAACAGTTTGTTAATCTGTGCATCAAGTGAAGCCTTAATAGTCAATAACAGTTGTAACTTATCAATCAGTCCTGTGACAAAAATCTCTGTTAAAGTTAAGTAGATCCTTTACTCATTTATGCAGTAAAGTGAACTAATATTTCATGTGTTCTAGTTTAATGTGCCATCTCACCGAGGAATCAAAGAATCTATAGTTGTGGCCAGATGATAGTAATTTCGTCTGGTCACAACAGTAAGCTACGTAAGCACACTGTTCATGGAAGAGGATGCGTTCAGTGCGAAACTTGTTTTCAGTGATGAAGCAACATTTTTTCTTAATGGTGAAGTGAACAGACACAGTGTGCGAATCTGGGCGGTAGAGAATCCTCACCCATTCATGCAGCAAATTGGCAATTCACCAAAAGTTAACGTGTTTTGTGCAATCTCACAGTTTAAAATTTACGGCCCCTTTTTCTTCTGTGAAAAAAACGTTACAGGACACATGTATCTGGACATGCTGGAAAATTGGCTCATGCCACAACTGGAGACCGACAGCGCCGACTTCATCTTTCAACAGGATGGTGCTCCACCGCACTTCCATCATGATGTTCGGCATTTCTTAAACAGGAGATTGGATAACCGATGGATCGGTCGTGGTGGAGATCATGATTAGCAATTCATGTCATGGCCTCCACGCTCTCCCGACTTAACCCCATGCGATTTCTTTCTGTGGGGTTATGTGAAAGATTCAGTGTTTAAACCTCCTCTACCAAGAAACGTGCCAGAACTGCAAGCTCGCATCAACGATGCTTTCGAACTCATTGATGGGGACATGCTGCGCCGAGTGTGGGACGAACTTCATTATCGGCTTGATGTCTGCCGAATCACTAAAGGGCACATATCGAACATTTGTGAATGCCTAAAAAAACTTTTTGAGTTTTTGTATGTGTGTGCAAAGCATTGTGAAAATATTTCAAATAATAAAGTTATTGTAGAGCTTTGAAATCGCTTCAATCATTTGTAATAACCCTGTATATATATATATATATATATATATATATATATATATATATATATATATATATATGTGTGTGTGTGTGTGTGTGTGTATGTGTGTGTGTGTGTGTGTGTGTGTGTGTGTGTGTGTGTGTGTGTGTGTGTATGTGTGTGTGTGTGTGTGTATGTGTGTTATCCATTTGACCATCTTCTTCTGAGCGGATGCACAAACAGTGCCCGAACTCTTGCTGGAATCGGCAAAAAGTATCGATTAATGAGTATAATGGCCAGGCGTGCCAGAGATAAGTCCCTGCAGTCACACTATCTTCTGTGTCCTCATTGGCTCAGATGGGTAGAGCGTCTGCCATGTAAGCAGGAGATCCCAGGTTCGAGTCCCGGTCGGGGCACACATTTTCAACTGTCCGCGTTGACTTATATCAACGGCTGTATGCAGCTAGGGGTATTCATTGCATTGTAATCTGAGAATTCCCACAACATCCATTGTTAAACTACGTGACAAAGAGTTTACACTATCTAACACAAGAGTACGGTATCCGGAAGGGGAGGAAGAAACGAAACGACACGTCATGGACTGAGAGGGTGTGCGATATAAACGCATTGATTACAAAATCGAGTCAAACTTACCAAAAACTTGGCAGTATGACGCTGCACTTCCTCTTGGACGCATCATGCACTGATTAGGTTGGTGGAGGCATCATAAGACCGCAGTATCGCCTCCAGAAGCAAGCTGGCCACAACTGTTGTTAACAGGTTCTTGGTACGCTGGAAACCCGCAGCTGGACGGAGTTGACGTCCCAGCTAGTCCCACATATATTCTAACGGGGTTAGATCTTTGGAGCTTGCTGGATGTGAAAGTACCTCAAAATCAAACAGATAGTTCATAGAGACAAGTGACATTCGCGTTTGCGCATTGTCCTGTTGAAAAATGGAGCTATGGCACAATCGCATGAGAGGTAACAAATGAGGACGCAGGATGTCTATGACGTACCATTATGCAGTCATAATTCTCCGAATCACTACCAGCCGTGACCTGACGCTATACTCGGTGATTGCTCACCCATGACGCCAGGTGTAAGACCGCTGTGCCTATCCAAAGCGTTGGAAGAACGAGATCTCTCTCCAGATCGCCGTCATCCTCCCAAACGGCGGTCATCCGGGTTAGTGCAGAAGCTCTGTTCATCAAGAAACACAATGTAACACCGTTCAACAACTTGTTTTTGCTTCCCGGTCACGGCACCTCTCCAAATGTAGCCGTTTATGTCGTGTTCTTAAAGAAAGCCTAAGCACAGTATGACAGTTTGGTCACCGACCACTGATACGAGATGTCACAGAATGATGCAGGGAGTCCATTGTTTGCGCTCAGATGGCAGCTGCACATGTTAAGGAGTTACAATGTGCTTGGTGCATAATATGGCGATCGTGCCCTGTAGTGGCGACACGTGGTCGAGCGCAACCTTTACGATTTGTACGCCTGCCCTTATGTTTTGTGCAGTCCGACATCGTGCCTCTATCACATTCGGAAGCCCCACAGTTCTGGATATTGCACGAATCGATGAGCCGGCGCAGAGGAGTCCCACCATGAGGCCCTTTCAGATTCTATCGGGTCCCGATAACGCTGTCTCATAGGAGTATGTGGCACCCCCCTGTCTTTCACCACTCAACTTCTGACGCACTTCACTCCCCTTATATACCTTTTACCGACCTCCCAAGTCAGCTGATACAGGTGCTCAAATATTCAAAGAAAACTTGAATTTGATTTCGAACACGTACCCGACACAAACGATAATAGTTGGTGGTGACTTTAATTTACCCTCGATATGTTGGCGAAAATACATGTTTAATTCCGAAGGTACACATAAAATATCATCCGAAATTTTGCTAAACGCATTCTCTGAAAATTATTTCGAGCAGTTAGTTCATGAGCCCACGCGAATAGTAAACGTTTGTGAAAACACACTTGACCTCTTAGCAACAAATAATCCTGAGTTAATAACCACCATCAAAACCGATATAGGGATTAGTCAACACAGGGTCGTCGTAGAGAGATTCAATATTGTAATCCCCAAATCGTCGAAAAATAAGCGAAAAATATACCTATTCAAAAAAGCAGATAAAAATTCACTTGACGCCTCCACTCATTCCAAATTAATAATATAAGTGTAGACCAGATGTGGCTTAAATTCAGAGAAATAGTATCGGCAGCAATTGAGAGATTTACACCAAATAAATTAACAAACGACGGAGCAGATTCTCTTTGGTACAGAAAACGGGGTAGAACACTGTTGCAGAATCAACGAATCAACCATGCCAAATTTCAACAGATGCAAAATCTCCAAAATTGGCGATCTTTTACAGAAGCTTCAATGCGATATGCTTACTCCACAACGAAACTTTCTCTCGAAACCTGGCAGAAAATCCAAAGGGATTCTGGTCGTATGTGAAGTATGTTAGCGGCAAGAAACAATCAATGCCTTCTCTGCTTGATAGCAATGGAGATACTGTCCAAGACAGTGAAGCCAAAGCAGAGTTACTAAACACGGCCTACCGAAATTCCTTCAGAAAAGAAGACGAAGTAAATATTACAGACTTCAAATCGAGAACAGCTGCCAACGTGAGTATCGTAGAAGTATATATCCTTGGAGTAGTGAAGCAACTTTAATCACTTAATAAAAGCAAGTCTTCTGGTCCATACTGTATACCAATTAGGTTCCTTTCGGAGTATGCTGATGCATTAGCTCCATACTTAACAATCAAATACAACCGTTCGCTCGACGAAAGATCGGTACCCAAAGACTGGAAAGTTGCACAGGTCACACCAATATTCAAGTAAGGTAGTAGGAGTAATCCACTTAACTACAGGCCCATATCGTTAACGTCGATATGGAGGAGGATTCTGGAACATATATTGTGTTCGAACATTATAAATTACGTCGAAGAAAACGGTCTGTTGACACACAGTCAACATGGATTTAGAAAACATCGTTCCTGTGAAACACACCTAGCTCTTTATTCACATGGAGTTTTGAGTGCTATTGAAATGGGATTTCAGATCGATTCCGTATTTCTGGATTTCCGGAAGGCTTTTGACACGGTACCACAAAAGCAGCTCGTAGTGGGTATGGAATATCGTCTCAGTTACGTGACTGGGTTTGTGATTTCCTGTCAGAGGGGTCACAGTTCGTAATAATTGACGGAAAGTCATCGAGTAAAACGGAAGTGATTTCTGGCGTTCCCCAAGAGTGTGTTATAGGCCATCTGCTGTTCCTTATGTATATAAACGATTTGGGAGACAATCTGAGCAGATGTCTTTGGTTGTTTGCAAATGACGCTGTCGATTATCGACTGATAAAATCATCAGAAGCTCAAAACAAACTGCAAAACGATTTAGAAAAGATATCAGAATGGTACGAATAGTGGCAGTTGACCCTAAATAACGAAAAGTCATGCACATCAGTGCTAAAAGTAACTTGTTAAACTTCCGTTACACGATAAACTAGTCTAATCTAAAAGCCGTAAATTCAACTAAACACCTAGGTATTACAATTAAGAACTTAAATTGGAAAGAACACATAGAAAATCTTGTGGGGAAGGCTAACCAAAGACTGCGTTTTATTGGCAGGACACTTAGAAAATGCAACAAACCTACTAAGGAGACTGCCTACACTACGCTTGTTCGTCCTCTTTTAGAATACTGCTGCGCGGTATGGGATCCTTACCAAATAGAACTGACGGGATACATCGAAAAATGATACAGGATTTGGGCTGGAAATCATTAAAAGAAAGGCGTTTTTCGTTGCGACGGAATCTTCTCACGAAATTCCAGTCACCAACTTTCTCCTCCGAATGCGAAAATATTTTGTTGACACCGACCTACATAGGGAGGGATGATCACCACGATAAAATAAGGGAAATCAGAGCTCGTTCGGAAAGATATAGGATTTCATTCCTTTCGGTCGCTTTACGAGATTGGAATAACCGAAAATTGTGGAGGTGGTTCGATGAACCCTCTGCCAGGGACTGTAATGTGATTTGCAGAGTATCTGTGTAGATGTAGATGGAGACTCAACATCTGACGCACTTCACTCCCCTTATATATCCCACTATCAATGCTAACAACACTTACCACGAACAACACCAGTGCATTCCGGTGGTAGCTCGACCTGTCAGAGAATTCCGCCTCCTATCTGCAGTACTACACAAAGACAGAATTTGGTTCAACGTTGTCACCAAAAATCTCCAAAAGTTCGTGACCGATTTACTTGAAATTTTTACTCGGTACTCAAAGAAACATTCGGACGGACAGGCTGCGTATTTTCAATATATATATATATATATATATATATATATATATATATATATATATATATATATATAGCGTAAAAAGGGGAAGGTTTTTAGTAATTTTCTGGGAAAGTTCTTACCAAGTACTTCATATTTTTACACGATGCTCTAACAGACTTTCGAAGAGACGTGACCTACATGTTTTTAGTAAACACTGTATATAAATATATACATAAAATCTATTCTTTTATATGAGGGCAAGTCGTAGTTTAACGTTGTTACCAGAAATCTCGTAAAGTTCCTGACTGATTTACCTGAAATTTTTACCCGACATGTAAAACAGACACGCTACATATTTTATGTATATATAGCCTGTCTGTCGAAAAAAGTGGACATCGGTTAGTATATTTCTTTAAACAACATTCTACAGATTGTGTGTTGAAACCGTCTACGAGAAAGAAAATGGTTTACGTTTCTTTTCTCGCAGTCAGTTTTGACTTAGTTATCAAGGCACTAAAAGTGTAAATGCTGTGTGATTAGAGCCTCCAGTCGGGTAGACCGTTCACCGGGAGCAAGTCTTTCGAGTTGACACCACTTCGGCGACTTGCACGTCGATGGGGATGAAATGATGATGATTAGGACAACACAACACCCAGTCTCTCAGCGGAGAAAATCTCCGACCCAGCTGGAAATTGAACCTGGGCCCTTAGGATTGACCTTCTGTCGCGTTGACCACACAGCTACCTGTGGCGGACATCAAGGCACTTAAACCATTTGACAGATTGGTTCTTCCATATATACAGCTTTAAACAAAAATTTTATGCTCGATAGCGTGCAGTTTTCTTTTCTACATTGCAGTAGAGAAAAGAGGAACGTTATGTTTATGTCTTATCGACTTACGATTAGAATACTAAAACGCATTCTGAATAATCCGAAATTATGCGATACTACACATTTACAGATTGAAACTATGAGAAATATTGTGACTGAAGCTACTATCCCCGTAGATCCAACAGCTAGAGAGGTCTCTTATATACCATTTATATTAATGATCCTAACTCATTTACCTATTCATTTTAAGTGACTTCATTTCTCAGTCGAGGTTTCGTTTGCAGTAACAATAAATAAGACTCAAAGTCTGAAGAACAGGAGAAAAGGAGATGGTCAGGGAGGGAGAGGGGGGACAATGGACAGAGAGGGGGGGAAGAAGGAGATGGACAGAGAGAGGGTTGGGGAAGGGATGGAGAGAGATTGAGGAGTAGTAGGAGATGGACAGTGTGAGTGAGTGAGGGAAGAGGAGGAGATGGACAACGACAAGGGGGAAGAGGTGATTTTTCACAAAAATATTCCAGGATTGAAGAATAAAGTAGATGAGCTCCTGGTTTGTTTAAATGACATTGAATCTGATAATGTAATAGACATACTATGCCTGTCTGAGCATCACATTGTGTCTGATATGGAAAAGGTAAGTAGCAGTGTTTATAAACTAGCTGCACATATGAGTAGAGAGAATAAGGTGAGAGGAGGATTTGCCATATATGTCAAAAGTTATCACTATGTAAAAGGCTTAGATACAAAAAAGTTTTGTCTAGATCAACATATAGAAGCATGTGCATGTCAACTTAAACTGAATTGTATCAGTATATAGGTCCCCTTCAGGAAATTTTCATTTATTGCTGGAAAATGTGGATGTCATGTTGTGCTATCTGTCAGATAGGGGACAGAAATTATTATTTGTGGGGACTTCAATGTTGATTCACTGAAAGAGGGTAATAGGAACAATGACCTGGAAGTCTTGCTTGGTTGTTTCAGTTTGACATCTGTCACTAATTTTCCTACTCGGGTAGTAAAGTACAGCAGCACATTGATAGATAACACTTTTATAGACCATAAATTCTTGTCCTGTTGAGAATGGCCTTTCTGATCATGGTGCTCAGCTAGTTACAGTATATGACGTACCTCCATTCAGTAATTCAAAACTACCCTCCAAAGTTGTGCGTTGAGTTTATGACTCAACAATTAGAAATTTCAGAGAAAATCTTCTGGAGTTAGACTGGGATGGGGTGTACAAGGAACCCGATGCTAATTTAAAATAAAACTTTTTTCTTGATACTCCTGTAAGAGAATTTGAAAACTGTTTCCACAAGAGAGTAGTTAAATCTAATTATAAGAAACCATGCAAAAAACTTTGGCTTACTAAAGGAATAAAAATATATTGTAACCACAAAAGGGAACTGTATCTCACAACAAGAAAGAGTAATGACCCAGAAACAGCCAAATATTATAAAAACTACTGTGCTACATTAAGAAAGGTTATTAAAAAGTCCAGAAGCATGTGCATCATGTCTGAGATTAATACCTCTGATAACAAAATCAAAACAATTTGGAATGTTATTACAAGGGAGACAGGGCAACCAAGGGTACAGGATGATGGCATTACCATCAAAGCGAATGGAAACTTGACAAACAACAAGCCGGAAGTCGAAAACATTGTTAATAATCTTTTTTTTAAATGGTTTAGAGAAAATAAGATCTGAATGTTCATTAGAAGAAGCAAGGCAGTTAATGGAAGAGGCCTTACCCACAACATTTGATATAATGAAATTCCACCCACCTCTCCTTCTGAAATTAGGAAGATAATAAACTCTCTCAAGAATAAAAGCTCACATGGAATTGATGGCATTTCCAGCAGGATAGTAAAAGCTTGTTCCCAAGAGATAAGTGAGATTCTTAGCCACATATATAATAGCTCTCTGAAGCAGGGTATTTTCCCAGATAGTCTGAAGTATGCCATTATTAAACCACTGCATAAAAAAGGGGATACGTCTGATGTCAACAACTACCGCCCAGTCTCTCTTCTGACTGCCTTATCCAAAATTCTTGAAAAAGTAATTTATTGTACAGTAGCTTCACACCTTTGTGAAAATAAAGTTTTAACAAAATGTCAGTTTGGTTTCCAGAAAGGTTTTTCAATGGGAAATGCTATATATACTTTCACTAATGAAATATTAAATGCTCTGAGTAACCGGAAGTCACCTGTTGGGATTTTTTGTGATCTCTCGAAGGCTTTTGATGGAATACATGGAATACTTCTAGATAAGCTAAAGTACTGTGGTATGAATGGGACAGCGCTCAAATGGTTTAAATCATACCTAACTGGAAGAGTGCAGAAAGTTGAAATAAGCAGTTCTCATAATATGCAAAAACTGGTGATTTCTCAAACTGGGGAATAATCAAGAATGGGGTGCCGCAAGGTTCAGTCTTGGGTCCTCTGCTGTTCTTGATATTTATTAATGACTTGCCATTCTATATTCACGAAGATGCAAAGCTGGTACTTTTTGCTGATGATACAAGTATAGATATCACACCTGACAGACAAGAATTAACTGGTGAAATTGAAAATGATGTTTTTCAGAAAATCATTAAGTGGTTCTCTGCAAATGGGCTCTCATTTAACTTTGACAAAACAGAGTACGTATAGTTCCACACAGTAAATGGAATGACACCAGTAATAAATATAGACTTCGTTCAGAAATCGGTAGTTAAGGTAGAATATTCAAAATTTGTAGCCATTGTTGAGAGTGGAACTGGAAAAAACACACTGAAGATCTGCTGGAACGTTTAAGTTCAGCTACTTATGCTATTAGGGTCATTGCAAATTTTGGCGATATACATTTCAGTAAATTAGCTTACCACACCTATTTTCATTCTCTGCTTTCATATGGCATCATATTCTGGGGTAATTCATCACTGAGTAAAAGAGTGTTCATTGCACAAAAGCGTTTAATCAGAATAATAGCTGGAGCTCATGCAAGGTCATCCTGCAGACACATATTTAAAGAGCTAGAGATCTGCACTGTAGCCTCACAATATATATATATATATATATATATATTCAGTTATGAACTTTGTTATTAACAATCCGAACGAATTCAAAAGTAATAGCAGTGTACATGGCTACAACACTAGGAGAAAGGATGATCTTTACTACTCAAGGTTAAATCTAACTTTGGCTTAGAAGGGGGTAAATTATGCTGCCACAAAAGTCTTTGGTCACTTACCTAATAGCATCAAAAGTTTGGCAGATAGCCATATAGCATTTAAAAGGAAATTAAAAGAATTTCTTAATGGCATCTCCTTCTACTCATTAGATGTGATTTAATTCCCACACATATTCGGCAACTGTGAAACATTGCCGGTTTGCTAGTGATATATAAACCCTCTGATGGTGTGTACATGTACGAAATTACATTGACATCTTATGGAAGCTTCACTTTCTTGTCACACAGTGCATAATGTCGCGTGCTTTGTATTTCAAGTGATGCATTGGCTACTGGCATTTATTTTAGCACTCTGTGTGATAGAACCAGTTGAAAATGCGACATATTGTCTGTTATGCAACGTAGATACATTGAGACAGATTATGGATGTAGGGAATAGTGGTACAAATGGTTGTCAGTTTTCTGCAGTATGTACGTTTAAAGATGGAAAACATACAAAATATTTCTGGAACCTCAGATTAGCCGTTATAATTGGCAGGAACAATACTAAGGAAGATGTAAAGCAATTATCTTGATAATGGAGGCGTCTTTCGAGGATGTGTTGTAATCTATTGCTTTCTCAGTACTAAGATCCATGAGATAAGATTTATAATCTTAATTGTGTCAATAATTCATAATCACGTGTAGACCTACACAGGCTTTTTACCATAATGCTACGTAAACGAGGATCCAAGTTCAAGATCTAATAGAGAAAGCGCATGAGAGAAAGACGAAAGATAGCAACTGATATGAATATGTAGTCGTCTGTGTCTTGAGTGTCGACTCCCAGATACTTATTTTTACTATGTAGACGAACAGTGTGGCACACACAGACAGACACGCAGCAAAACGCCCACACATTTCTACTGTTACTAGCTGGATGGGGGGTTTTTTCAAGTACTGAAAAATGTGACCGCCGGGAGGATTTGACGGGCCAGCCCTTCACCGCCGCCCGCAGCCGACGTCTGGCGATATCTGGGAGAGCAGCCGGCTGTCAACCTGTCAGTACGGCGTTTCTCTGGGCCCGCGATAAGGGCTGCACCGTGGGAGGCGGAGGCGTGTAAACACAGCAACATGAACGTCATCACGAGGAACACGTCAACTATATACCAAGTGGTCTGACGTGGCGTATCTCACACCACATGCGAGAGATGCAGCTCACGTCCTAGCCACGCGACCGAAAGGAAAGGCATATCAGTGTAAAATGATGCTGTAGAGATGCAAAGAAGCAATTGTTTACGCTTTTATGGAATGCAGGTGTTTGAGGACAGCTATACATACAACATTAGACCGAGTAAAACTATCCACAACCCGAAGATTTGATGTGTTACACCCTTGCCATCCTAGGACGTACTGCTAACCACGGTGCAACTTTCATTTCATTTCCAGGGGTGAAATTACTAAGAACGACGGTGGATCGATCATGAGACCTTTGCCTTTGTAAGCTGGTGCTTACCCACTTGTTCCCCAACATTATAAAAGCGCTCTCATGCTCAGCTCTCTCGTCTGCTTCTTTAGCGGGTATCTATGCCATAACTTTGTAACGTGAAAAAACTGAGGAAGGGTGACGGTGCATTATTATTATAATGTTCGCCTACCTATGCACGATGGGTTTCATAAAGTGTTCTACCCACGTTTCGGAAATGCCAGGTTGTATCAATCCTACAGTTTACGAGGGTATGTTTTTTCACTTTCCTAGCATCCCTGACTTTAGTTTGCTTACCTCACGTCTTCTACAGTTGCCTCGTAATATCGTCCCCATTGGCTTCTTCTCCAAATAGGCCCAGGAGTTGACATGCAAATAAACTATGCTACACTGAAGTGGCGATGTGGGAGAAAATCCAGTGTACCAATTAAAGTTATAAAAACTTAGGATACCACTTGATTTTTTACTCATTAATGTTCACTGGTAATCTAGAAACGCAAGTAAGTGTCTGATTATTTTCGGTCATTAAATAAAATTCCGCGGAAGAGTACCGCAACAAGACACGATCTAATGATTCACAGTATTAAAAGATGTTCAAAATTTCACACGAACGTTCACCAAGGCACTTTTCAGCATGATAAATGATTTTCAGAAACTCGTTGCACTAAACCGGCCATAGCATTTGTTCATAACTCATATGAAAACTTCTGGTGAAATGTTAAATACAAAACTTTTCCGAGGTACTGTTAACTGCGACGAATAATTATCGGCATCGTATTCCATTTGGATTTTGCCTCGTTCGTACCCTGTAGAAGATTCGTAATGAGATACATTAACACGTTGTTCGCATTTACGTTTGTACTTTAGTCGTTGTTCTCATTTACGTTTGTACTTTAGTTAATGACTGTATGAAATTATTACTAATCTTTTATCAGTACAACTAATGTTGACGATATGGCTGGAGGAGCATAGAAGTGTTCAGATAATAAATAGTAGCTAACAACATTCTACTGCTTCTCACTACGCTCAGTATGAGATTCCCGGCTGTCTATACGGTATTCCAGCATGGTACAGTCATCGCTATCAGACACGTCCCAACGCTCTGAAACCATGTTCCACAGGACTCAGTGCGCGATACTCACTCCCTGCCTTGCTGCCACTGTTCTTGTCTGACTGATAACAAGCAGAAGCAAAATAAAAATGTAATGTCAGAGAAAAAAGTGTGAAATGAAGAAAAGCGGGCTATTCCGACTAGGGCTCATGCTCTGAGGATTCCGTACACACTTAGTTATTGATGTACTACTTAATAATAATAACAGTGATACTTTCGTGAGTCTCATAAGCCTGGTGCAGTTTCTCTTCGCCACTTCGGCTATCCGCGTATCCCTTCAAATGTGGGTGTGATCTTAAGGGACCAAACTGCAGAGGCGATCGGTCCACAGGCCTACACACTACTTAACTAACTTAAACTAACCTATACTAAGAACAACAAACACACCCATGCCCGAGGGAGGACTCGAACCTCCGGCGGGAGGAGCCTTGCAGTCAGTGACATGGCGCCTCTAACCGAGCAGCCACTCCGCTTGGCCCGCGTATCCTTAACCAACTGTAGTCATTCAACCGCGGAAAGAGACCTACAGTTTAACGTTGAATCCGAATCACGTGTTGTTTCTGGTGACGCTTCACATCGTTGAGAGGTGGAGCTTGGTGAAAACAAAGACTGAAAACTCCATGGTGCGAATAAGATTCGATCCCGGGACTTCGCGGTATCCAGGCATGCGCTTCGCCTCTAGAGTACCAAGTCCGATATGCATATAAAGAGTGTCAATAACTAAAGTTCCAGTTGCAAAACACTGTAGAAAGGGAACCACTGCTCAGAATGACGTCAATTTTGAGCAGCAGCGGGAAGAGTTATGGAACAAAAAAATAAAAAAATATTTTATTAATAGATAGCACTGTAAGCTTCTTAACGTAAATGACAGTTGAATACCATTGCGACGGCCGTGGTTTGTGTTGCACGTTACACCGTCTGACACTGTTAGTTAGGTAAATCCACCCACCACGGCAAGCTCGTACCACGTCGGATGGTAAAAATTGGTTTCTAGCTATCCTGAGGCTAACAACCGCTTAAAAAGCAAAATGACGTGGGTTTTTAATTCTCCTGGGGCAAAAAAAAAACGCATAAAAAGCAAATTGCATGGGTTTCTAATTCTCCTGGGGCCAAAGCCGCACAAAAAGCAAAATTTCGTGCATTCTTAATTCTTCATGGGCCAAAACCGCATAAAAAAATAAAATGACATTCATTTCTAATTGTTCTGAGACTGGCGCAAGACATGTTCTGTATACTGTCCACCGTATTCTGTCACAAGTTGAAATCGAGAAACAGCAATATTTCACAACAGATCGGAGTGTCTAGGGAGCCACGTTCAGAATGCGTTGCACAATGCGTGCCTTCAGTTCAGCTATGTTCGTTATTCGAGCCCTGAAAACATCATCTTTCAAATAACCTGACAACCAGAAGTCATACGGGCTAACATCAGATGATCTGCGTACAGAGGCTGTAGGGAAATGAGGGCTGATAATTCTAGCATTTTCGTAATGCCTCTGCACCAGCTGCTTCACAGGCTGTGCAATGTTCCGAGAAGTGCCAACTTGCATAAAAATGATTCTATCCACAGATCCATACTGTTAACTAGTTGGAATTATTTTGCTGCGAGAAAGAGTAACAGGACTCGCAGGACCCATATCCTACGATAAAAGAAACCGTCATTCGCACCACATAGTCTGCTTTACACAATGAAGTGGTACCTCTGATGTGCGTGCAGATTTTCCAGTGCCTGTATTCTGCAATTCTGCGTATTGGTATGTCATTGAACCGTCTGTTCACACAGTGGTCCGTGGCCATTCACTGTCCACTTACGTGCGAGCGAGAAATTCCAGAGCGAACGCTGGCAGATCAACAGGAATAAACCATGGGTGATTTTGTATGGATAATAATGAAGGATTAAACTTCCTGGCAGATTAAAACTGTGTGCCGGACCGAGACTCGAACTCGGGACCTTTGCCTTTCGCGGGCAAGTACTCTACTTGTTGGTAGAGCACTTGCCAGCGAAAGGCAAATGTCCCGAGTTCGAGTCTCGGTCCGGCACAGTTTTAATCTGCCAGGAAGTTTCATATCAGCGCACACTCCGCTGCAGAGTGAAAATATCGTTTTAATAATGAAGGATGTTTCATATGATTTTATGCTCAATGCTCGCAGTAATGTCCGGCCTCTGGGCAATTCCCCGTGCACTGCATGTCTGCACACCACCGTTTGACGCCCCCTGCAGTGCTGCGGTCACATCTTCGAGAGACGTCGGTACAACTGTTGTCCTTCCTCTGGCACATTGCTCTTCAAAAGAACGTCTTTTCGAATTCTGTAATCATTCTCTTCAGATCCTTAGCAGACATCGGACCAACGCCTTTTTTCATACCCTTGAGTCTCCCAGACTTCTGGCAAGCAGTCACAATTCTTGTAAAAGGACTATATCATCAGTGCGCGATGAAGGCAGTCATGTTCGGAATCTCGTACGCCAAATGAGGAACAGTCGGGTGCCGCGCGTCTGTTGGTGTGCATATTCTGAGGCTTACAGCGCCATCTGTCGTTCAAATTTTCGTTTTTTTTTCTCTTCTTATGAAGTTTTCCCCTGCGTCAATAAAATGCTGTGCATATTTGGCGTCATTTTTTTCTGAGGAGTGCTTTGCTTCTTACAACGTTTTGTAACTGGAACTTCAGTGATACCCCATACAGTGTACATAGTTCATTTGTAGTCTCTGATGAATGAGTTTTCAAGTACCAAAATGTGTTACATAAATGGCCGTATCTTTGGATTGCATGGACTTAGAACCCCACAGCTTCTCCACCGCCAAGGGAACTTAGGCTTTAGGACTAAACAAACATTTCAGCCTGGTACCTCTAACCGTTCCTGATAAAATGGGGTCTTAACAGGCGGACAGAGAGGCAGACGAAAAACAAGTGGCAAAGAAAATATTTTTATATGATACAGTCACATTTAACAATTTTCGAATATTTTCCTTTACTTGTTACTTACAAGTAGTCTCCCCATTTCTCAAATTAAAAGTACACGCTTAAGTCTTTGAGGGGTTAGATTTAAACTGATTTGTGCTGCAGTATCTTGACATATCTTCAAGGGCATTCTGAGGATGTTCCCCCCTCTAGAAACAGCCATTTGTACCATTTCATCCCTTTATAAACTACACAGTGCTGAAATTCTCTTACATTTAAACTGTCCAGGAGGGCTACGTTGTTTTCTTCTTGAAGAGCTTCCATGTAATAAAATATTTCGAATAACATATGAATGAAAGAGTCTTTCTTCGATTATGAAGCTAGATAAATCAAGATTACGTGGCAAACTGAGTGCTACAATATGAGAAACTGACTGTCTTTGTCTGTATGTCAACAGTTTGTAACATATAAAAATTTACCGTTTTCAGCTTGCCTAACATAGCTAAAGATTAGTTTTGTTTGTGATCTGTGTTGTTAAGAAATATGAAATCAAATTGCATTTCTTGCGCCAGCATTGGCATCTAACTGCGATGCGTTTGCAGTTTCTCCGTCTATCCTCTCACGAGGCGCAGACGGCGTGGCATGGCGGTGGGTTCTAGACGCTTCAGTCTGGAACCGCGCTGCTGCTACGGTCGCAGGTTCAAATCCTGCCTCGGGCATGGATGTGTGTGATGTCCTTAGGTTAGTTACGTTTAAGGGTATACGGAACGCCCTATGCTTACAATGTTAAATTGAGCTAAAAGTTAGGAACATTTTCTCATTTGTTATTTGGACGATACTCTTGATTTTTTCACAGAACGCGGAGATATGTTCTGCTTTTATGCTGAATTATTAATTTTGAAAAAATAATGTGTAGTTTTTCAGATATGTTCTGCTTTTATGCTGAATTATTAATTTTGAAAAAATAATGTGTAGTTTTTCAGATATTTTATTTTTTGTAAATGTTAAAAAAGTTATACATCTTAACAAGTATTTTAAAATTTACATCCATTAATACAAAATAATTCCACATATCTTTTAATTCAGATATATCAGAAGGTCTTAAGGAACAACTACAGAAAATTTCATCTTTCTACTATAAATAGGCCCTGAGAAAATTTACCTTATACACAAAAAAACTAAAGTTACGGGAAATTAGCTTCAAAGTTTTTACTTCAGTACAAGCCTGCTCCATAGCTTGTATCATCAGAATCGTCCAACAGCTTCCTCTTGATGGCTCTGCTATGCTGTCTAGCCATCTTTGAATATACTTTTATGGCATTATCTGAAGACCTGAGCCGTTTCTTGTCCAAACAAAGCATAGCTGCGGCAGTTCGTAGTCCTACACAGAGCCCCAACTTCTGCAGAACTTTGCACTTTGTTATATTGCCCTGATTGAATGATGAAAAAGCATCATAAACGCCAAAGTGAAGTGTGTTTATACCCACAAACACAGTTTTAGGTAGTCTATTCCATATCACATGGTTCACACACTCATTTAGATTTTGAGTCCGGCCGTGAAGACATTTCTCTAGTAGACTAATATCTGCGAGGTCTCGGAATATTGGTTTTATTTCATCCATTATGGCAGGTGGCAGGTGATGAGGGTGATTGTATTATTTCTTAGTTACCTTGCCTCTGTTGTACTTGCACCAACTATCGTCTCCTTTTGGACATAGCCCATGTTGGGGATTCTCATTGTTTGAAGCTGTATGAAAAAACAGAGCCCAGACAGCTCTTCTCATTAATTCTGCATCTGTCCTATTGCTAGACCATAGCACTTCTGAATATGATCTATTGTAGCATCTGTCAGTCTATTTTTCCCTTGTAAAGTTTTTCCATCGCTCAATTTCTTGCTTTTCATGCTAGCCTTGAGCTGTCGAAGTCTTGATCCCATCCTTTTCTGAACATGGCCAACACACTCCAGTTGGAAATTTTCGTATCGTTACCATAGGGTCTCAGTTCCTCAGTTTCTTTGAAAGCCTTTCAGTCACCATCTCCAAGATAATTTATGTATCTAACGTTGTACCATTTTACTGAGCGTTGATATATACTTCTTACACCAGCAACTTCCATACCACCACTTGACCCATAGTAATTTGCCATTCAATCCTCTTCATGTTTATTTTTCATTTTCTCCTTGCATCTGCAATGCTTGGAAAGTATTGCCACATCAACTACCTTACCAGTGTCCACAGTTGTAGCTGTTACTACACCATTCAGAGATGTGTGGCCTCTCTTCTGCCAGCTTCCATCAAAAGCTATGGACAAGTCTCTCCTATTATTATTTCAACAACTGCTTCCTCAACAGCATCTTTCATGTTTTCCTGTGCCACATCTTCTACAGCAGAGCCTATTGCAATTATGTGTTTGTTAAATTTTGAAGGTGGAGGAGGGAGGTTCATCACACCACACAACATGGCACCTGCAGCCCTGCCCTTTCCTATACACCGTAATCCATAAACCAGTCTAATGTTTATATCGTATAGTTTACCTGTACCTGCAGTAGCATGTGAGGAATTGAAGAAAGTAACACTGTGTTTGCAATAACTGCACATCAACTCTAATTCACAAGCAAGTCCTACATGTAAGTTTGTTTTCAATGAAACACCACATTTTCCACATTGTTTGCAGCACACATTGTTCTCCAAAACGTCTGATAATAACGAGACGTTAAGTACCTCATATTTTGTAGTCCCAGCATTTAGTTTCTTGTATTCTTCTTCAATTTCAGCTAGTTTTCTTCTTGAAGCACTTTCCGATGTAGTGGCAGCAGCTTCACTCAATGTATCACTACCAGTGTTGATGTTAGTCGCTACTAGGACATCAGATACTGATGAAGATGAATCAGACGAATTTTTAGTACACTTTCTAAATACCTTCAGACTAGGTCTTGGCATGTTGAAGGAAAGAAAACTCAATGACTTCTCCACATACGACTTTCACAACAATGACATGGATGTACTCACAAAGGAAACAATACAAATGGTGCAGAATCTATTGTCAACTGTCTACCAGTGTAGCCAACAGAAAAGCTAACTCTCTTGTGCTCAATTGTATCTCTGGCAAGGCTGTCTATATCAGGTATATTTCGCGTCTCATATACAAGGTGCAGAACATCGTGTGTCGACATTATTCTAAAAAATTATTTAAGATAGTTCTATTCACGTCATCCAAATATTTTATAGATGGTATTAAACGGGAGAGTCTAAATTTTTCGAAAATGCATTTACCCAAAAATCGATTTTTTCATCGAAAAACTCATTCCGTATACCCTTAAGTGTTTCTAAGTTCTAGGGGACTGATGACCTCGTATGTTAAGTCCCATAGCGCTCAGAGCCATCATTTGAACCTATTTTTTTTAGCATTTTTAGCATGGCGGTGGAGGAAGTGTGCAGCCAGGTGAGAGAGCTTTGTACACGAGCAAGAGCACTGCTTGCATGTAGAATTCTTGGTCTTATGTTTCATGTGCAGAAATTTTATCTCACTGTTCTACTGACAGATCATGGACCATTGGTGCAATTGCGCTGCCATACAGGATCATAGACATAGGTCGTCATAACGATCTGTTTATTTTTATTGACTTCCATTTGGTTCCGTTTATTAAGATCTTAGATACGCCTTCGCCAATCACTACTGGAAATTTTTTTCAAATGTTACACATATTTCCATTTTTTATAATGCTGTGTTAAGATGTTGATATGGTGGTGGCTAACATGATTGACGGTGTTGCAAAAATCTACTGAAATAACAACCTATTATACTTTCGGAACATGGGAAAGGAGAAAACACTGGATAGTCAGTTTTAACTTAGCACTTGATAATGGAAGTGCAACTTAAAAAAAGACACTTTCAGATGCTTTGTTGGCTTGGTAAAAGTATCTCACAATATAGAGCGGCGAAAGATGTCTTAAATCCTTAGAGAAGGATACATGCACTACAACGACCTGATGAAAATAGGTTGCGGAGAAAGAAGGGAATCAGACAATATTTTAATGAAGCTAGAGAGAGCAATATCAATGGAAAATCAAAAGAGCAATACTCGTATTAAAAAGGCTGTAAATAGTGACCCAATATTTCTTCTCTACAGTTTAGCTTGTACACTGAAGGTGCAATTATGAATTATATGAATTATAAGAAATGTTCAGAAGTGAGGTTTAAGTTTAGAGAGAGGTAATATCAGTGATAAAATTTAATGATTACATTGCCACCCCTGTGAAACTAAAGAAATTTGCGGAAGTTGTTGGTTAGAATATCTGCCTACTGGCCACATAATATGGATTAAAAGCACTCAAAGAAAGACGAAGAAGTTAGTAGCTGGAACGCAGAATTCTACTGAAATGAATCACAGACTGCGAGAAAACTGGAAAAAAGACAATCGAAGAGTTGAGTTGTTGTGTTATAAAAGGGAGCTGAAAATTATACAGACTCAGAAAATAATAAATGAACAAATATTGCCTCAGATTCAACGAGGAATAGAAGAAACACTAAATGGATGATGTGATAGGATGATACAATGAGTGTTAGCTCATCATGAAATAACTTCATCTGCATTAGAGGGAGACCTAGAAGGCAAAACTTATAGGCTAGGCAGTACTGGAATATATCCAACAAATAACTGGTGGAGCTGGGTGTGAGTGCATCTGTGAGATGAAGAGTTTTTCAGTGCAGTGCAGTGCAGTTAAACAGAGAACCGACTCGTGGCGACAACATATTAGACCTTCTGGTGACAAACAGACCCGAACTGTTTGAAACAGTTAACGCAGAACAGGGAATCAGCGATCATAAAGCGGTTACGGCATCGATGATTTCAGCCGTAAATAGAAATACTTAAAAAGGTTGGAAGATTTTTCTGTTTAGCAAAAGTAACAAAAGCAGATTATAGAGTACCTGACGGCTCAACACAAAAGTTTTGTCTCAAGTACAGATAGTGTTGAGGATCAGTGGACAAAGTTCAAAACCGTCGTACAATATGCGTTAGATGAGTATGTGCCAAGCAAGATCGTAAGAGAAGGAAAAGAGCCACCATGGTACAACAACCGAGTTAGAAAACTGCTGCGGAAGCAAAGGGAACTTCACAGCAAACATAAACATAGCCAAAGCCTTGCAGACAAACAAAAATTACGCGAAGCGAAATGTAGTGTGAGGAGGGCTATGCGAGAGGCGTTCAATGAATTCGAAACTAAAGTTTTATGTACTGACTTGGCAGAAAATTCTAAGAAATTTTGGTCTTATGTCAAAACAGTTGGTGGATCAAAACAAAATGTCCAGACACTCTGTGACCTAAATGGTACTGAAACAGAGGATGACAGACTAAAGGCCGAAATACTAAATGTCTTTTTCCAAAGCTGTTTCACAGAGGAAGACTGCACTGTAGTTCCTTCTCTTGATTGTCGTACAGATGACAAAATTGTAGATATCGAAATAGACGACAGAGGGATAGAGAAACAATTAAAATCGCTCAAAAGAGGAAAGGCCGCTGGACCTGATGGGATACCAGTTTGATTTTACACAGAGTACGCGAAGGAACTTGCCCCCCTTCTTGCAGCGGTGTACCGTAGGTCTCTATAAGAGCGTAGCGTTCCAAAGGATTGGAAAAGGGCACAGGTATTCCCCGTTTTCAAGAAGGGACGTCGAACAGATGTGCAGAACTATAGACCTATATCTCTAACGTCGATCAGTTGTAGAATTTTGGAACACGTATTATTTTCGAGTATAATGACTTTTCTGGAGACTAGAAATCTACTCTGTAGGAATCAGCACGGGTTTCGAAAAAGACGGTCGTGTGAAACCCAACTCGCGCTATTCGTCCACGAGACTCAGAGGGCCATAGACGCGGGTTCACAGGTAGATGCCGTGTTTCTTGACTTCCGTGAGGCGTTCGATACAGTTCCCCACAGTCGTTTAATGAACAAAGTAAGAGCATATGGACTATCAGACCAATTGTGTGATTGGATTGAAGAGTTCCTAGATAACAGAACGCAGCATGTCTTTCTCAATGGAGAGAAGTCTTCCGAAGTAAGAGTGATTTCAGGTGTGCCGAAGGGGAGTGTCATAGGACCGTTGCTATTCACAATATACATAAATGACCTTGTGGATAACATCGGAAGTTCACTGAGGCTTTTTGCAGATGATGCTGTGGTGTATCGAGAGGTTGTAACAACGGAGAATTGTACTGAAATGCAGGAGGATCTACAGCGAATTGACGCATGGTGCAGGGAATGGCAATTGAATCTCAATGTAGACAAGTGTAATGTGCTGCGAATACATAGGGAGATAGATCCCTTATCATTTAGCTACAAAATAGCAGGTCAGCAACTGGAAGCAGTTAATTCCATAAATTATCTGGGAGTACGCATTAGTAGTGATTTAAAATGGAATGATCATATAAAGTTGATCGTCGGTAAATCAGATGCCAGACTGAGATTCATTGGAAGAATCCTAAGGAAATGCAATCTGAAAACAAAGGAAGTAGGTTACAGTACGCTTGTTGGCCCACTGCTTGAATACTGCTCAGCAGTGTGGGATCCGTACAAGATAGATGGTGGTGGTGGTTAGTGTTTAACGTCCCGTCGACAACGAGGTCATTAGAGACGGAGCGCAAGCTCGGGTTAGGGAAGGATTGGGAAGGAAATCGGCCGTGCCCTTTCAAAGGAACCATCCCGGCATTTGCCTGAAACGATTTAGGGAAATCACGGAAAACCTAAATCAGGATGGCCGGAGACGGGATTGAACCGTCGTCCTCCCGTACCAGATAGGATTGATATACGAGATAGAGAAGATCCAACGGAGAGCAGCGCGCTTCGTTACAGGATCATTTAGTAATCGCGAAAGCGTTACGGAGATGATAGATAAACTCCAATGGAAGACTCTGCAGGAGAGAAGCTCCGTAGCTCGGTACGGGCTTTTGTTAAAGTTTCGAGAACATACCTTCACCGAAGAGTCAAGCAGTATATTGCTCCCTCCTACGTATATCTCGCGAAGAGACCATGAGGATAAAATCAGAGAGATTAGAGCCCACACAGAAGCATACCGACAATTCTTCTTTCCACGAACAATACGAGACTGGAATAGAAGGGAGAACCGGTAGAGGTACTCAGGGTACCCTCCGCCACACACCGTCAGGTGGCTTGCGGAGTATGGATGGAGATGTAGATGTAGATGTAATGGCAGCAGTAGCCTGATAAAAAGAATCTCATCCTCTAAGTGATCTAGCTACGCTAATTCATTGTACTCTAGATGGTATCAAAATTATGTTATACCACCATGACAAATGCCAATGACAGTGTGTGTGTTTGATTAGCCATGAACAATGCTTCCTCTCTCCCCACATCTCTATATTTTTGATCAGACTTCTGAGTGGTACTGTACGACACGGTACGTTTTCGTCTTCTGTGCCATCCTCTTCATCTCAGAGTAGCTCTTGACCCATCACACGCAATTATTTGTAAAATAGATTCCATTTTCTCTCTTCCCTTACTGTTCTTACCCTCTGCCGCTCCCTTTAGTTCCATGAAACTTATTGCCTGATATCATCTGTCCTATAATCCTGTCCGTGTTCCAGTATATTCCAGTCTTCACTGTTTTGCGGAGAACCTCCACATGTCATATTTTATCAGTACACCAAAATCCTTCTGTAGCACTTCATCTCGAACGCTTCGAGTTTCTCCTTTTGCAGTTTCCCCCTGTCCATGATTCACTTGTGTGCATTGCTGTGGTACAAAAGTACGTACTCAGAAATGTCTTCCTCAAATGAAAAGCATTATTTGATACTAGTAGACTTATTTTGTCCAGGGAAGCCCTCTTTAACTGTGCTAGACTGTTTTTTTTTTTTCCTTGCTTCCAAGATAGCAGAATTCTTCATTCAACTACGTAATGATCCCTAATTTTGAAGTTAAATTTAATGCTAAATTAATTTCTACTAGTGTTCATTACTTTCGTCTCTCTTCGGTTTACTCCCAGTTCATAAGCTGTGGTCATTAGATTGTTCATTCACTCAACAGATCCCGCATTTCTTGATCACTATCGCTGATAGCAATGACATCAACGAATCTTATCACTGATATCTTCCAACATCATACTCCGACTCCTGAACCTTTCTTTCATTTCCTTTATTACTGCTTCGATGCGTAGACTTTCCTACAGCTTACACTCATTTTTTGTGACATTTCGAACGTCTTGCACCATATACATGTCATGATTTTTCTTAATATTTGCTTATCGAACACTACATGAGAACTCCCTTTCTGGCGTCTTTACCTTTCTTCAAGCCATTCAGATAGTCGTCTAACAAGTCCTCGATTTTTCTTTAAACTTTATGTATATTATTTTTGTTTGCAAACTAGATGCATGAGCTATTAAGCTGGTTCTGCGATAATTATTGCTCTTATCTGCCGTTGCTATTTTGGAGATTGTGTGGATGATATTTATTCGGACGTCTGTCGATATGTCTCCAGTCTCCTAGATCGTAACTATCACCTCGAACAGGCCTTTGATTGCGACTTCTCCCCATGATTTTGGAAATTCGGAAGAAATATTGTCTATGCCTTCGATCTTATTTTATTACAAGTCTTCCTAAGCTCTTTTAATCTCTGACTGTAATCCTTGATACCGTGTGACGTATTTATTACAAATAGGCTCCCGTTTTCTCTCCTAACAATCCATCAGACGACTCCTCACCTTCAGAGAGATCTTCAGTCTACACTTTCTACGCTTCCGCTCTGTCTTCTGCGTTTAACAGTGGAATTCCTGTTGCACCGTTTGTACTACTAACGTTAACACCTTAGCTTTCAATTTCACTGAAGATTGTTTTGGGTTCTCAAAATGCTGAATCTGTCCTTCCAACGATCATTCCTTTTTCGATATCTTCAAATTTTACTGTAGTCATTTTTCAGGTTCTACGCATATCTTATTGACTTATACTGTCGTATTATTGTCTTTTCCTGATCAGTTTTGTACTTTCTTCTTTCGCCAGTAAATTGAAGTCTTTCTTATGTCAGTCAATGTTTTTTCGCAGTTATCTTCCTTGCACCTATATCTGTCTATTCAATTCCTGTGATTGCCCATTTCAGATATATCTATTCCTCTTCAACTAGATCACTTACGATGGTATTTCTTATCACGGTTTCTACAGCTTAGACAACTTTAAGCAGGAATAATTTTTGCTTACTCTATCCGCATCCCCGTACTTTCCACACTGATTCTTCCTAAAGATTCTCATAAGCTTCCCTATCTCTTCATCTTGTGCTTGTGACGTCGGGGTGTACATCCGGACTATCGTTATCGACAATGGTTTCCTGTCAGTGCTGATGAGAGTAATAAAATCACTCTACAGTTCACAGTGACTCACTGTCTTACATAACCGTTCAGAATTTGCGCTCCCCATATTCTCAAGATGAGCCGACTGTGGATACTGTTATTGACTTTTATGTTGGCTATTCGTAGACTTTCACAAGCATACATGGGCCAGCTGTTTGTAGATATAGGACGGTCAGTATCGACATCACCACCGCCCTTACTGCTTTAACTGAGTTGAATATGGCTAATAAGTTTAAATTTACGTCTGAAAAAGTAGAATGGGAAGCAGACATCTAATTCATTCCGTTCCAATTTTAGTCATTCACACCCACACTTTCACACAGAAGCACAGAATACATGGGACACAGCTTCCATGGTCAAAATACGCATAACTACATAAAAGTTAAAATAAATCAGCGGGGAACTGTCACTGTCTGAACAGCAGGCGAAAAGTAGGTGACCGAGCCATCCTAAAAACACATTAAAATCGTCAGCACAGCAATCTAAGCGGAAGATGAGACGCTGCGCAAAAATTTAAAACACGAATCACATTCGTTCCATCATTTTATGAAATAAAGTCTTGGTCAGCTGGTAAGCCAGTACCAGCCCTCTTATCTTAATATAAAACGCGATATGTCAAAATGTGGGACTCTGATATCTGTACACTGCGCTGATATCGACGCATTTGCTCATTACCGATCCTCGGTAATTCCTCCAGCAGAATTCACAGTGTTTCAAAAGCTGGCAAACTGCAAAATCTATGAAACCCTATCGATCTGTAGCACAGATGCTCCTTGGCTCTCTTGGAATAAAGTGTACATCCCGTATCTAATGTTTCAAGTAATCAAAATTCGTAAATGTCCTCGATTCCCCCTAACGCCGAATCGTGTTCGCCCTTATCGCCACGAAACACTCTACTTCCGTCGTTTAACTTAATAATTAGATATAGCTCAGGCGCCTGTACCTTTCTGCAGTATGCTTGATGAAGTTCCTTTAACAGTCGAGATGAAAGCTATTGTGGTGACACCTTGAGTGTAAACAAAGGGATGGGAATCTGCTGCGCCGCGTTACCTGAAGCCGCAGCAAACAAAGCACGAGTTTCCCGTGCAAACAGCTGGTAATGGAGGCCGACGAGCTGAGCTCGGCACCTTCCGTTCCTGTTTGCAACCGAAGGTGGCGCGTGTTACCTGGTTTGCGTCACCTCATAGGACGACCCCACGAACATTGTGGGCGGCCACAGAAAGTGAACATTTACGGCTAACTGACATAGGGGTCTTCATCTCTTACGATTTGTATAACTACTGAAACACAAATCTCTTCAACGATCATTACGTAGAATGAAAGCAATTTACTTCACACTGTTGCACATGATCCATGTACCACTTAGCACCATAATCGTAATGATATGGAACGAGACATTATACATTCTAATTGCAAATTAATTTCTAAATATAGTTACTTGCTGAATATATATGATAACATTCCATCAGAATTTCTGAAATCACTGGGGAAAGTCACAAGAAAAAGATTATTCACGTTGGTGTGTATAATGTATGAGTCTGGCGACATAACATCTGAGTTTCAGAAAATTATCATCCAGACAATCCGAAGATTGCAATAGCTGCCAAGCGTAAGAATTGCCGCAAAATTAGGTTAACGGCTCATGCGTCCAAGTTACTGACAAGAATAATGTACAGAAGAATGGAAAGGAAAATTAGGAAGGTGTTAGATTACGATCACCCGGCTTAAGGAAGGGTAAAGGCACCAAACGGGCAATTCTGGCGTTGCAGGTGATAATGGAAGACTAAAGAAAAATCAAGACACGTTCATAGGATCTGTCGACATGGAAAAAGCGTTCGACAATGTAAAATGATGCAATATGTTCGAAATTATGAGAAAAATTTGGGTTAGCTATAGAGAGAGACGAATAGTATATAATACGTACAAGGGCCAAGAGGGAATAATAAAACTGAACGACCAAGAACGAAGTGCGCGCGTTAAAAAAAGTGTAAGACAGGGAGGTAGTCTTTCATGCCTACTGTTCAATCTGTACGTCGAAGACGCAATGACAGAAATAAAAGAAATATTCAGGAGTAGTATTAAAATTCAGTGTGATAGAGTATCAATGACACGATTCGCTGATGACATTGCTATGCTGTTATTCTCGGTGAAAGTGAAGAAGAATTACATGATATGCTGAGTGAAATGAGCAGTCTAACGAGTACAGAACATAGACTGAGAGCAAATCGAAGAAAGACGAAAGTTATTGCAAGTAGCAGAAATGAGAACAGCGAGAAACTTAACGAAGTAAATGAAGAAAATCTGTTAACTAGGTAGCAAAATAACCAATGACACACGGAGCAGGAAGGACGTCGAAAGCAGACTACCACTGGCAAAAAGGCCATGCCTGGTCAAGAGAAGTCCGCTAGGGTCAAACATATCGCATAGTTTGACGAAAAAATTTATGAGAATGTACGTTTGGAGCACAGCATTTTATAGTAGTGAAACATAGTCTGTGGGAAACTGGAACAGACGAGAATCGAAGCACTGGAGATGTGATGCCACAGAAGAATGTTGAAAATTAGGTGGACTGATAAGGTAAGGAATGAGAAAGTTCTGTGCAAAATCGAAGCAGTAAGGAATGCGTGGGAAACACTGTCAAGGAAAAGGGACAGGATTACAGGACATCTGTTAAGACATCAGGGAATGACTTCCATGGTACGAGAGGGAGCCGTAGAGGGCAAAAACTGTGGAGGAAGACGGAGATTGAAATACATCCAGCAAATAATTAAGGACGAAGGCTGCAAGTGTTACTCTGAGGTGAAGAGGTTGGCACAGGAGAGGAGTAGACGGCGGGCCACATCAAACCAGTCAGAAGGCTGATGACTAATACATATATGGGGATGGGTTTAGTTGATTGTTCCATTTTCGTTCATGGTGTTTAAAAATAAGGTCTCGCTAAGAGTATTATCTGCGCCTAAGTCAATTTGCCAAAATCGTCAACCCCAGGTGACAGAAATTCTTCATCATTTCCGATGTGTAAAATTATGATGAGTTTCCTAGCTTCCGATGGTGCCTTGAACACTTAAAGCTATCGATAAATTTGCTAAATGTATCCTCGGTGTTAATTATAGTTATCAAAGATATTTTCTAAAGAATGGACCACGTTTTCTTGCCACCCATATTTCATTATGTGATTCTGTAACTACCACGTCTCATCTGCAAATAATATGTTGCAGCCTTGCGGTCATAGCCCTCTCACTCTTCCGAGGATGGTGTGTCGGCATGCAGCACTGGTTTTAGGCTAAGTTTTTGGAAACGCAATTCCAACCTTTTAACTACTTTCAAAAGAATAGACGCTGAAATATCGGGAAAATGACATTTTCTCACGGGTCAGGTGGACGTTTTTAAATGTGAGGAATACCTTATGGATGTAAAAATTGGCAATAGTTCTTCGTAAAGTGCACACAGTAAAATTATCTAGTTGGATTTTTGGATACCCTGGACAAACACGTTTTTTTCTTGAGCTGGATGATGTATTTTCATCAATATCCTTTGAAACAGTTCCTACTCTTTTCACTGAAGATAGCGATATTCCAAGACAGTGTACCACTTTCTAGTACACAGGAGAACTACTCCCTCCAGCTTCCCCACCTCCCTCCCCTTCCCTATTTCGAAAGAAATAAAGAGCACTTGAACCAACTGCACGTTTATCCGCTGTCAAAAATCTTGATATAGTATAGTTGCCATGATGGAGACGAATAGTAACATACTGCTAATCGCATGGTTCACACACATACACACACACACACACTACCTCTCTTCAGTGTTACTCTTCAGAAAATTCGTATCACAATGTAGGGTTACAATGGTTGCAGCTTCATACAATCATGAAAGTGACCTTAAATAACAGACCCATGGTTTCTGTTACGTTTGCACTGGACTGCTAAAAGTTACTTTAAAAAATCATAAAAGCTTTTTTTTGGATGACTGAAAATTTCTATAACTCGCGAATTTCACGGATAGTATATGTGCCTATAACCTACTAAAAATTTCATTAACATTGGAAAAATACATTTCAAGCTATATAGTTTTAAACTGAAAAGTTAATAGCAAAGACGCCCAAAATCGGACAATCCTCACTGCAATCTAAAATAAAAAATGTATATTGAAGTCTATATTCCGGCGTAACGACAAGCGCCGCCACAACGACTAAGAACAGAAGAGCAGAGAAGGCTGTGAGACGACGTCAGCCAATACTACGCGGACTAGGACCAGGACGACACCAGGACAGGAGCGGCACCTAGCCGTATACAAGCGCCGCACTGCCTAGCAGCAAAGGGTTGAAGACGAGCCGTCAGACAACAGTACCCCAAAACCTTCTGCGTCCGCCCTGCCCCCTTTTCTTTAGTATTTTTCCTCTCCCTCCATCGGTTCCACCCCCCCTCCCCCTTTTCCTCGCCAGTGTTGCGAACAGCCGCCATACAGTCTCTAGTCGCGTTTTTTACCTCGTGCGAACAGAAACCAGACTATCAATGTCTTTTTTTTAATTGTGCTTGTCTACTTACTGTGTATCTTCATTCCATCGTCAAACGCCGGGTTTTATATTTTAAATTGCACAGCTTTCCGCCATTTTACAGTTATCTTTTACGATGTCACCGTTTTATCACCTGTTTTTCTTGTTTATTTATATACTCATTATGTTTTTCAACTTTTCTGTATGCTGTAGAGCTGCCTATTACGCTTCTGCTAACCCGACCACACTCCCCTCCCCCCTCTCGGGGGAGATCGAAATGCAATAGAAAAAGAAAAAGAAAAGGACAACCGTACAGCAGTGACTTACGAACTCATTTCTTTTGCTTGCATTGAAGTTGTATATAACAAACGACATTGATTGTTTGCATCTAGCCAGTTCCTTCTGACACACCTTCATGAATACGCAAAGTTAAATATTGTCAATTCAACTTACTGTAATAAACTCCATTAATCCGATTTGCTTGAATTGTTGTCTAGCGACCCGAGGAAACAGCTTCCTAGGCACTCTACGTGAAACGAGTGGGCCAGATACTACAGTTTAAAACCAGATTGCTCTGTATAGCGTAACACAGAATAAAACAAGAAAAATAATGTTGTAGCTCATTTTGTAACAGGCCTATTTGTTCACTTGTGATTGAAGCCTGAGTTCGAGTTCCATAATTGGAAATCCGATCCACTTTTTAAATACAAGGGGGCGTTCAGTAAGTAATGCAAGACAGTTTGTTTCTGAAAGTAGGATGGTTTTATTCAGGATCCCAATGTACCATACTATTCCCCACTCTTTCGACTACAAAACCGCATTTTTCAACATAATCTTCGTTCCATACGATGGCCTCACGCCAAATTACTGGGAGGAACCGTATGCCTGCATGATACACTCCTCGAAATGGAAAAAAGAACACATTGACACCGGTGTGTCAGACCCACCATACTTGCTCCGGACACTGCGAGAGGGCTGTACAAGCAATGATCACACGCACGGCACAGCGGACACACCAGGAACCGCGGTGTTGGCCGTCGAATGGCGCTAGCTGCGCAGCATTTGTGCACCGCCGCCGTCAGTGTCAGCCAGTTTGCCGTGGCATACGGAGCTCCATCGCAGTCTTTAACACTGGTAGCATGCCGCGACAGCGTGGACGTGAACCGTATGTGCAGTTGACGGACTTTGAGCGAGGGCGTATAGTGGGCATGCGGGAGGCCGGGTGGACGTACGGCCGAATTGCTCAACACGTGGGGCGTGAGGTCTCCACAGTACATCGTGGTTGTCGCCAGTGGTCGGCGGAAGGTGCACGTGCCCGTCGACCTGGGACCGGACCGCAGCGACGCACGGACGCACGCCAAGACCGTAGGATCCTACGCAGTGCCGTAGGGGACCGCACCGCCACTTCCCAGCAAATTAGGGACACTGTTGCTCCTGGGGTATCGGCGAGGACCATTCGCAACCGTCTCCATGAAGCTGGGCTACGGTCCCGCACACCGTTAGGCCGTCTTCCGCTCACGCCCCAACATCGTGCAGCCCGCCTCCAGTGGCGTCGCGACAGGCGTGAATGGAGGGACGAATGGAGACGTGTCGTCTTCAGCGATGAGAGTCCCTTCTGCCTTGGTGCCAATGATGGTCGTATGCGTGTTTGGCGCCGTGCAGGTGATCGCCACAATCAGGACTGCATACGACCGAGGCACACAGGGCCAACACCCGGCATCATGGTGTGGGGAGCGATCTCCTACACTGGCCGTACACCACTGGTGATCGTCGAGGGGACACTGAATAGTGCACGGTACATCCAAACCGTCATCGAACCCATCGTTCTACCATTCCTAGACCGGCAAGGGATCTTGCTGTTCCAACAGGACAATGCACGTCCGTATGTATCCCGTGCCACCCAACGTGCTCTAGAAGGTGTAAGTCAACTACCCTGGCCAGCAAGATCTCCGGATCTGTCCCCCATTGAGCATGTTTGGGACTGGATGAAGCGTCGTCTCACGCGGTCTGCACGTCCAGCACGAACGCTGGTCCAACTGAGGCGCCAGGTGGAAATGGCATGGCGAGCCGTTCCACAGGACTACATCCAGCATCTCTACGATCGTCTCGATGGGAGAATAGCAGCCTGCATTGCTGCGAGAGGTGGATATACACTGTACTAGTGCCGACATTGTGCATGCTCTGTTGCCTGTGTCTATGTGCCTGTGGTTCTGTCAGTGTGATCATGTGATGTATCTGACCCCAGGAATGTGTCAATAAAGTTTCCCCTTCCTGGGACAATGAATTCACGGTGTTCTTATTTCAATTTCCAGGAGTGTATGACAGTATTGACCGATGACGGGACGAACGTCTTTCTGCAACAATAGCCTCCCCAACAGCCACGTGCTGCTTCCCGCGGGGTACATTTTTCGTTTGGCCAAACAGATGGAAATCGGAAGGTGTGAGGTCCGGACTGTAGGGTGAATGAGGAAGAACATGTCATTGGAGTTTTGTGAACTCCTCTCGGAGTTCTTGTGTTGCCAAGGAGAAGAAGGAGAAGGAGTAATTCGTTTAAAATTTGTCACGATCAGCGTCGTAATGCGCAAGCAGTTCTGCACAGATAGTCCTTCATTGCTCTTCATGGACCTCTTTTACGCAGCGAGTTACCCGACGTTCACACATCTTGGGTTACCCCAACTGGAGGACGAGTGTGTCAGCATTACCAACAGAGACGTCCAGCTGAGCAGAGATGCGTTTGATTGTCATCAGTCGACCACCTCAAATGAGAGCGTCTGCCAGTTCCAACATTGCAGGAGTCAGAGATGTGTGCGGCCGGCCTGCACATGGGGCATCGCACAGGTTTGGCGACCTTGTTGCGGCGATGACACACGTCTCCTCAAACAACTCACCGTGCTTGTGTTCACTGCTAGGTCTCCGTAGACATTCTGCAAGCGCCGACGAAAGTGTGTAATGCTCTGGTTTTCCACCAAAAGAAACTCAATGACAGCTCTCTGCTCGGAACGCACGTCCACTACAGACGCTACGTTCAGCGCCGCCACCCATCGGAACTTTATTAAACTTTAGAGGAAGAAGCGAAATATTTCACGATGTCCGTCAGCAAATTCCGCATTTTTTCAACCGAAATTGGCTGAGAAAAAAGTTATTGTATTACTTATCTAACCCTTCTCGTACGAATTGATTTGTGGAGTATTCCGCAACGTTGGGAAGTCAACTGAAACCGTGTTACAAATTTTCCTCGCTTATTCATTGCTGTTTACTATCCTTCATATAGTTTGTTCATTAAATGCACGGCGGTTTACTGCAATGTTAAATGATGTTAACTTCTAAACTCCTCAGTAAGAGTTTTACACATGCTGATACACAGAGGAAAAAGTGACGAGTTCACTGATATTGACCTACTCAAGTCGGGATTTATCGTTAAGTAGGAGTGGGAGAGGGAGGGCTAGGCCATATTCCGGGGGATAGAGGAATACAGGCTCCGAGAGAGATAGCGAGTGGTGCGCCTCAGAATAGGCAACTCTCTGAACCCAAATACGCGCCCAAGGTACAAGGTACATACATGATCACGGTTGGGTGTGGAAAATCGGAAACCCATGTTGGCTCTGCAATGATCATAAATACAGACGTTTCTTGTCTTCCCAAACCTTAAGTCGGAAGAATGTATATAAAAGGATATACCAAAATCATGGTCACTACGCAATCAAACTAACAACCAGGGCACAATTCTCAATAATGATAGGTTAATTCTCAGACCTGCTGCTACCAAAAATATACATAAAAGATTTAAACAGTACGTGTTTACATAAAACTAGAAAAATGTAATCAACCAAGCAACAAGTCCAGAATACGGCAGCTGATGGCCGTAATGTACCAAGTAAACCTGCTGCGGGTAAGACTATTAAATACCTTGAGTTATTTTATCTTTTAAATATTAACACATATAGATAAAGGACTACAACAATATACTCGTTGAAGCAATAAGTAGCAGGTGTTGCTGACAACAGTAATACCTAGTCGCCACACTTGCTGCAACCCAGCATAGCCATACATTAAAATAATAAAATAAGGAAGTTTAAACAGCAATATATATATATATATATATATAAACTAGAACTATGTTATCTTGCTGACGGCCAAACCTTAAGGAAACATTCCTCACACACAAAGAAAGAAAATATGTTATGTGGACATGTGTCCGGAAACGCTTACTTTCCATGTTAGAGCTCATTTTACTACTTCTCTTCAAATCACATTAACGATGGAATGGAAACACACAGCAACAGAACGCACCAGCGTGACTTCAAACACTTTGTTACAGGAAATGTTCAAAATGTCCTCCGTTAGCGAGGATACATGCATCCACCCTCCGTCGCATGGAATCCCTGATGCGCTGTTGCAGCCCTGGAGAATGGAGTATTGTATGACACACGTCCACAATACGAGCACGAAGAGTCTCTACATTTGGTACCGGGGTTGCGTAGACAGGAGCTTTCAAATGCCCCCACAAATGAAAGTCAAGAGGGTTGAGGTCAGGAGAGCGTGGAGACCATGGAATTGGTCCGCCTCTACCAATCCATCGGTCACCGAATCTGTTGTTGAGAAGCGTACGAACACTTCGACTGAAATGTGCAGGAGCTCCATCGTGCATGAACCACATGTTGTGTCGTACTTGTAAAGGCACATGTTCTAGCAGCACAGGTAGAGTATCCCGTATGAAATCATGATAACGTGGTCTATTGAGCGTAGGTGAAAGAACATGGGGCCGAATCAAGACATCACCAACAATGCCCGCCCAAACGTTCACAGAAAATCTGTGTTGATGACGTGATTGCACAATTGCGTGCGGAGTCTCGTCAGCCCACAGATGTTGATTGTTAAAATTTACAATTTGATCACGTTGGAATGAAGCCTCATCCGTAAAGAGAACATTTGCACTGAAATGAGGATTGACACACTGTTGGATGAACCATTCGCAGAAGTGTTCCCGTGTAGGCCAATCAGCTGCTGATAGTGCCTGCACACGCTGTACATGGTACGGAAACAACTGGTTCTCCCGCAGCACTCTCCATACAGTGACGTGATCAACTTTACCTTGTACAGCAGCAACGTCTCTGACGCTGACATAAGGGTTATCGTCAACTGCACGAAGAATTGCCTCGTCCATTGAAGGTGTCCTCGTCGTTCTAGGTCTTCCCCAGTCGCGAGTCATAGGCTGGAATGTTCCGTGCTCCCTAAGACGCCGATCAATTGCTTCGAACGTCTTCCTGTCGGGTCACCTTCGTTCCGGAAATCTGTCTCGATACAAACTTACCGCGCCACGACTATTGCCCCGTGCAAATCCATCTGCCAACTCTGTATTTTAAACATAGCACTGACTGCAAAAACCACGTTCGTGATGAACACTAACCTGTTGCTGCCACGTACTGGTGTGCTTGATGCTAGTACTCTAGAGCAATGAGTCGCATCTCAACACAAGCACCGAAGTCAACATTACCTTCCTTCAATTGGGCCAACTGGCGGTGAATCGAGGAGGTACAGTACATACTGACGAAACTAAAATGAGCTCTAACATGGAAATTAAGCGTTTCCGGACACATGTCCACATAACATCTTTTCTTTGTTTGTGTGTGAGGAATGTTTCCTGAAAGTTTGGCCGTACCTTTTTGTAACACCCTGTATATATATTAAAAAACTAAAACTATAAAACTATGTAATCAACCAAGTCACAGGCCGAGAGTACAACTGCTAGTGGCTGTAAAACATGTGGTAATAACAGCATTTTCAACTGTACGCTGATTGAGCACTCAACGGTGCTCTGTCGAAAGGCTCTTCTTGCGGCTTGCCGTTAAACAAATTGTGATTCGACGGTGCACTTTAACAACAACACGAATCGTCGGGGAACACTACAAGAAAGCCACGACACGAAACCACAAGACGCAAACTTGCAGATCAAGTTGACAATCTACCATTTAACGGTGAACACACACACACACGTGATCACAGGTAGATTCAAACTGTCAAACAGTGAGCGTCACTCTACCAGGAGGCAATCTCGCCGGTGAAACCTTGCGGGCAGCAGAATAAATAGGAAACATCCGGCACATACTAGCAACCAAGAAATATAGTCTGTGTCAGGCAGCTTCGAATACCAACGGCCACAGTTTCACAAACCAACGGCCACAGCTTAAAACACCACGTCCTTTTTAAGGGGCTGGGAGGGCGGGGGGGGGGGGGGGGGGTACAATGCATAAGGAAAGAGCAATCTTACCACGAGAAGCCGGGAACTCGATAATACAAACGGCAGAACATCAAGCCTCCGCCTCCGGGCACATCGCCTCACCGCCCTTCTGGATGAGTCGCAGCAACAACCGCGGCGAGGCGTGGCTTCCCACCTCAAAACAGCTCACCGTACGATACAATCCCGCTCACGAGACGCGGCCGTCCACACGGGCCACCTGCCACCAACTGCCCGTACGCTAGTACCGCCCTGTCTCTCCGGAAGCCGCCAGCGATCGGACGCTAAGCACCGTGACCTCCTCTAGCGATGCGCCAGAGGAAGGAGAGCACGGCTCGTTCACTGATTTTATTTCGAACATTAATTATGTCGTATGTGATACACGAAGAGGAGCCAGACCATGAAACAAAGATTTCAATTGATGGATTGTCATAGCAGAGCATATCGCATTGTGACAGCCTTCGTTGAATCCGTGTCCGACCCATGTTGCTGCAAAGGTGCTTGCATGGACTGGGACACAACACTTGTTTGACGAAAACAGGACGTATGCATAATTGTGTGGAGGACTGGGAAGAGTGATATACCGTCCACTTTAACCTTTACAGAAGTCGACAATGCTTGTCGCCTCTCCACGATAGTTCAGTCTAGCCAATAAAGCAGCATTCCGCCGCTAATGGATGACACCTGTGACTTGAAACAATAATTACTGTCATTCGCCTGTAATGCAAATACACGAGCATTGTAGTACTGAAATTGTCTTCAACTTTTAACTACAAAGCAACCAGTATTGCAGATATCGTCAGATAAATCCTCGCATATCCACATCGTAGCAGACTTATTATTCGCTAAGTAGTTACCACTGCAGATGTATGCAGATACATTTGCAGAGGCCCATATCGGCGCCGACTTCTATATGTAGGGCCAATATTCACAACTACAACAAATTTACTATGCAGCATATTAACATACATTCACTTCAGTCCCATCACTAATTAGTTCGAATAGATCACAATTTTATGAGAAGTTTCTTGTGGTTGCTTTTAAACTACTGCAGTTCACAATTTCACTATTTAAATAATGCAACACTTTGTCAGTTAGTTATTGTTTCGTGCTTACAACGACGCGTTTTCAGAATTTTTTTGTCAACTGCAAATATTTACACAGGCATTTTGTGAGAAGTGTGCATGTGTGTTGTTCTGCCTCTCTTGCGTTGCGGTAGTTTTTTTGTGGCTTTACTGCAATCGGAAAATGGGACAAAGTAAATCTTGCTGTTTTTACCTGTGCTAACGTTAGAAAAAGTATTTTTGTCTGCTTACAGGCACTGTCCCTCCAACACTCTGAGGAAATCCACACATACGCAAACTAACGCTCAAACTTCTCTTTTTAAGATATAGAAGTAAAATGCTACAAAGATATTATGTTGGTGTGGCTTCTGAAATACATTGGATACAGTCAGTAGTGTTAAATTTTTAGTAGATTACATTCACTGACGGAAGAAAATCACAACGCCAAAACAATTAACTTACAGTAATGAAATTTCAGGAATACATTTGTCTGGATAAAGTATTAAAGTGATTAACATTGTAAGATCACAAGTTAATGCAAGCGCGAGATAAGCCATTAGAAATGTGAAATGGTTGTACATTAATAATCAGTGTAACCGCCAAAATGTTGACTGCAAGCATGCAAACGTTCATGCATTGTTTTGCACAGGTGCCGGATCCAGTTTGAGGCAAAGAGTTCCATGCCTTTTGCAGTTCTTCGGTCAATACAGAGACAGTTAATGTTGTTTGTGAATGACACCGGAGACGTCAACCGAGCGAAGTGGCGCAGTGGTTAGCACACTGGACTCGCATTCGGGAGGACGACGGTTCAATCTCGCGTCCGGCCGTCCTGATTTAATTTTCCGTGATTTCCCTAAATCGCTCCAGTCAAATGCCGGGATGGTTCCTTTGAAAGGGCACGGCCGACTTCCTTCCTCGTCCTTCCCTAATCCGATGACACCGATGACCTCGCTGTCTGGTCTCCTCCCCCAAACAACCACCATCCTCAGGGACGTCAACCGATAGTATTCCATATGTGCTCAGTTGGAGACTGTTCTGGTGATCGCGAAGGCCAATGCTACATGTCAACACAGAACATGTTGTGTTACAGGAGCAATATGTGGGGGAGTGTTATCCTGTTGAAAAACACCCCCTGGAATACTGTATATAAGTGACGTACAAATTTGCAGTCATGGTGCGTAGGATAACCGCTACACTGCTCCTGCTGTCATACGAAATCGGACCCCAGACCATAACTCCATGTGTGGGTCGAGTGTGTCTAGCGCGCAGACAAGTTCGTTGCTGGCCATGAATTGGCTTCTTCCTAACCAATACACGGCAATCTCTGGCACCAAGACAGAACCAGCTTTCATGAGAAACCACAACAGGCCTCTACCTGCTGTCCATTGAGCTCTTGCCTGACACCACTGAAGTCGCAAAAGGCACGTTACAAGGTGTCTAGCTCATAACTGCCCTTGGAGTAATCGATTTCTAACAGTTTTTTTTTGTCACTGTGGTGTCAAATGCTGCTCAACTTGTTGCTTGCTGCAGATGCAGTACGATTGCCAGTGCAATACACTGAGCACGATGGCCTCATCAATGGGTAGCGTCATGCGGTCGCGTGGATCTCGGTCTGCTTGCGACCGATCGTTCTCGTGATCACCGCTGCCACCAATCATGTACAGTGGCTACATTCCTGTCATGTCTTTCCATAATATCACAGAAGGAACACACGGCTTCTCGGAGCCCTATTACACGTTCTCGTTGAAACTAAGTGAGATGTTGATAATGGCTTTTTTGTCGTCTTAAAGGCACTCTTGACTGACATCAACTCCCCACGTTCCATCTCAAAGGTAACTAACGCTCACGACCGTTACAGCGCGTATTAAAAGCAGACTTGATTTACATCGTCTTAGTGGCGCTATGAACACATTGTTTTGGGGCTGGCGCCAAATTTTAACAGGCATCATCTTTCAGATCCAGAAACACTCATACCAGCTTTCGTTTGTACCACAGAAATCCTTCTCGGTGTTTCGATTATTTATTTATTTTCTTTTTTGGCGTCCGTGTACATTATTCACATCATATTGTAACTTATGGCTACTATTACTGACTTTTAAATTATAATTATGCCTTATATTCTATTTCATACTATTTCCTTGTAAACACTGAGTGTCATGTATGAATGAATGAACACATTCATCGATTTTCCATAGATTTTATTCGATTATACAGGGGAAGCACTGGAATAAGCTAAGTAAGACACTATCTAGTTTGTCACTGAATTATGTTTTCTCCTGCACAAATATTTTCAACTCCTCTATCAAATCCGTTGCATGTTATTTCTGTTAGTGATGGAATACCTTAAGATATTCACCTATGTTTGTGAATAGATGTCCAGTGTTTTTTATGTTTGTAGGCTGATTTTGTGAAATGCTTACGTGTGTAACAACTGATGTTTTCAGTGTATGTAGTATGAATATTCCTACCAGTCTGTCCTGTATAATAGCTTGAGCACGTTTTACCTCTGATTTTCGTACTAGATATACTGAACACATCAGTTGTTACACACACAATCAGTTCTCAAAATGAGTCATAGCAACGCACATAAAAATCACTCGACGTTAATTCACAAATACAGACACGAAGACTTGAAGATATTCCGTTCCTTACACAAATTGTACGCAACAGGTTTAATGGAAGAGCTGGAAATTTTTGTGCATCACAGAAAGTTGAGGGGGGGAGGGGGCGCTCAGTCACAAACTAAATAGTGAATCACTGAGATGTTTCTGCTCATGTTTCTCCTGTATGTAATAACTATAGCAACTGCATAAATACATTCATTCATTCATTCATACACGCCTCTCAACATATGTAACAAAAAATATAAAATAGAATACAGAGCATATTATAATTTATAAGTTAGTATTAGTGACGATAGCCAATGGCCTTGCCGCAGTGTTAACACCGGTTCCCGTCAGATTACCGAAGTTAGGCGCTGTCGGGCTGGGCTAGCACTTGGATGGGTGACCATCCGGTCTGCCGAGCACTGTTGTCAAGTGGGGTGCACTCAGCCCTTGTGAGAAGACAAACTGAGGAGCTTCTTGACTGAGAAGTAGCGGCTCCGGTCTCGGAAACTGACATACGGCCGGGAGAGCTGTGTGCTGACCACATGCCACTCCATATCCGCATCCAGTGACGCCTATGGGCTGAGGATGGCACGGTTGCCGATCGGTACCGTTGAGGCCTTCATGGCCTGTTCGGGAGGAATCCCATTAGTGACGATAAGCGACCACTTCATGTGAATAAGTATGCAATCCACGAAAAATGTAAGACACTTAACAGTATCCAAACTATCTCTAAAGCCATACTGTCGCAATATCTTCGTATTTTATTTTATTTCACAAGCAAACAGCGTGAGTGATGTTTTGCGTGAGCGTGGATTTTTGCCCTGTGAGCAGAGAGACAAAAATATTTTCTAACAGTAGCCCATAAAAAATTACAGTATTTATCTCGACCATGTTGTAACTGCAGTAAAACCACAAAAAAGGTGGCTGCAAGCCCACAGAGTCAGAACAAGACATGCAAACGCCACATAAAATAGCATTTGCAGATATTTGCGCTTGACAATGAGCAGAAATTGTCGAGGCGCGTTGTGCTAAGTATGAAAAATTACGTAAGTTCTGCAGTGTTTCATTATTTAAGTCATAAATAACATACTTGCAGACCTTTCAGAAACATCTATTATAAGGAATGAAATTAAATTATAAACTTCATTTCGGCAGTCGGTCTTATTGTAAACAGGACTAAATGTTAAATTTTTGTTAAATTATCTTTGAAGACAGGACTACTTGTTAAATTTTTCGGAGGACGTCACCTAACTCTGCATTCATTCACCTATTTATAAACACTTTTAAAACGCTATTGGATTGATGTAGTTATAAAACGCTATTGAATTGATGTAGCTTAAACAAGCACACAATAGAAAAAAGCATGGTACTGAGCACTTGCAATTGTAGTAATAATTAAGATAACGTAAGAATACACATTGCTGCTGAATCTTTTTCATTTCGAAAGCATGAACATCGGAGAAGTAACTGTAAGCATCTCAGCTCAGTCATCCGTCACTAAAACGTACATGCAAACGCAAATCAGAATCATAGTATTAGCAATTACTGTTCCCAAATTATGACAGATCAACAACGACTGTGCAGACTATTTCAAGTTCATTTTTAATAAGCTTGAGCTGTGCGTGCGTTCATTGCTTGTGCAACGTCTTTGGGTTTTATTCAAAAAATGGTTCAAATGGCTCTGAGCACTATGGGACTTAACATCTCTGGTCATCAGTCCCCTAGAACTTAGAACTACTTAAACCTAACTAACCTAAGGACATCACACACATCCATGCCCGAGGCAGGATTCGAACCTGCGACCGTAGCAGTCGCGCGGTTCCGGACTGAGCGCCTGAACCTTTGGGTTTTATTGCCTAGCTACGGTTTCTCTGGTGTTTCTGTAGATGGCGGTCTTATGACAAATAGAGTGGGATTTAAGTGCGTGCAGCTCTCATCAGAGGTCTGTATGCTAGGGATAGACTGTTTGTGAAGGAGTCTCTCTGAATTGCGACCTGAGCTTGCTAGATGTTGAGGTGTGCTAGTCCCATTTGGATGGCGAATGTTTACTTTGAGGAGCGAGCGTACGCCTCTTAGACAATTGCCACAGCTCTCTCTCTCTGTGTGGTTCGACTGGGCCTGTCCCTGCTGCCTTTGTTGATGAAAGTGGTCACGGTAAAATGACCATAGGAGTTCGTGAAAACCCCTGTGTGTTTGTTACTGAATTTCAGTTGATCTTGACAAAACCAGAAGTGTCTTGTACTGTTGGCAGTTGTTTTGGCCAAAGCCCTTGTCATAGATCGGCATCCTGGTAATTCCCATTGTCTGTTATTTTTGACCTGGGACCACCGGTGCGTGTATTTTATATGCTTAGGGGTCTTCAATATATTTCATTGTCAGTTAAATTTGATCTAGAAAGATTAGCCTGCACTACCGTTGTGCGTACTGTCTGATTTTAAGTGTCTTAATATTTTTCATTGCCAGTTAAGACTAAAAGTCCCATTAGTGTTTTGTAATTTATTTATTGTGTAAATTATACTCTGTAAAGCCCATGAATTTGTGGGTCAAGTGAACTCAGTTGTCTGCCGTCACTTTCTGTGCTCCAGGTGATTAACAATGCTTTTAGCTAAAACATGATTTTTTTATCTTTAATTTGTTTTTTGATTTGTCCGTGCTTGTTCTTGTGTATATTTCCTTATGCTTTCTCTACTGCTTCAGTTCATTTTCTTAATTTAAAGTTGGTATTCAAGTTGAATATTCTGGCATCGTGAATTTTTTTAAACATTGAAGTGTATGCTTATTTTCTTGTTTGTAATATTGATTTCCAAACAGCTAAAACTGTTGTTAGGACTAGTAAGTGCCTCTGGGGCGACTTTCTAATGTTTAAAGAGTTCAAAGACTCTCTTTGGTTTTGATCAGAAAACAGGGAACTCTCTGTACTACAACAGAAAGTATAACAATTTTTTTTCTAATTTAGTGTGTTCCCAAGACCTGAATGCTTCGTAATTGTTCATCTTAAGCGTGGCTTCTGTCTGAAGAAATACGCTCATCTTCGTCAATGTTAATTTTTTCCTTTGTGGTAAATATTTTAAAAGGATTATTTTCTTTATACTCAGCACCTTACCATTCCCAGCTCCTAGGTCCCTATCGCTTCAGTGGTACCAGATCGCTGTTCTGGCGGGTTTCTGGTCCTGTATGCTGGTAGGGAAGAAAGTTTTGTCTTGGCACGACGTACTGCTTTATTTGTTGATTTCAGACGATTGTGTGGTGTTGTCTATAGACAACGTTTGTTTCTCACGACAGCACCACAAGGAAGCATCGCTGCTGTCAGACAGCGATGACAGGGAGAAGTCGTTGTAGACACACACTCAAAGAGTTCCACACGCCACCGCTGCACAATGCCTACGTACGTCAGAGCGGAATGCTGCCCAGCCCATTTTGCAGTCATCGCCGAAGACAACAAAATCATCTCATTACAGTCAGCAGTGCGAGATTTGTTTTAGTCAGAATCATTTAGCAAGGCTTGTAGACAATTGTACTTTGAGAAAAGGGACTATTATCTTGTACTGTATCAAGTGATAGTGTTCAGTGACAGTAACACACACGCACGTACTCTCTCTCTCTCTCTCTCTCTCTCTCACACACACACACACACACACACCCTTGGTCATGGATTATTTCATTTCAAAGTTCAGCATTACACTCTCTCTCTCTCTCTCTCTCTCTCTCACACACACACACACACACACACACCCTTGGTCATGGATTATTTCAAAGTTCAGCATTTCACGAAAATGATCTAATATTTTTGGTGTGTCGTAGTATCTACTCGGCTTCCTCCAGTAGTAATCTAAGAGCCCACCACGGTGTCGGTGTTTTAACTTGAACATCACAACAGATAGTGAGGGTGGAATCGGCAGGGACTAGAAAACTTTGCTGGGGATATCTGGCCTGACAATAAAATGGTTCAAATGGCTCTGAGCACTATGCGACTTAACTTCTGAGGTCATCAGCCGCCTAGAACTTAGAACTAATTAAATCTAACTAACCTAAGGACATCACACACACACACACACACACACATCCATGCCCGAGGCAGGATTCTAACCTGCGACCGTAGCGGTCACTCGGTTCCAGACGGTAGCGCCTAGAACCGCACGGCCACACCGGCCTCTGGCCTGACAAAGAACCACTTCCTATACGAGCTTTGAATATGTGACAGTGCAGTGGAGTTAAGTCATGATGCACTGGACCACCACCTCAGTAACATGGCTGATATTGTGAGAAAAGTAGGTGGTGCCTGTGCTGTGTGCGGTAGTTCTCCGTCTGGTGTGCAGATGAGTACAGACTTTCTGCAAGGCAGCAGGACTTTGTGGTCACATGCCTTTAGGATTCAGGCGCATTTGAGCCATTTCTGTAACCATTTTCGGGATTTTAAGTTTGGTAAATACCAAGCCCCTATTACTGAATATCTGTGTTGTAAAATCACTCAGTTACAGCTTGATGCTAGTTTTCTGAGTTGGGACAATGCCTCTTGGCAGAATAAACAAGATGGTTCTCTTCCTGACCCAACTGTTCGAAGTGAGGGTGTTCGAAACTTGGGTAGGAATTGTGTCGGAAGGTAGAAACTGCTTTTGCCAATAATACAGAGAGATAGTAAGCTATCAATAGACGGAAGCGTGTGATTGCAAATATTTTGTGGTTAACTGTTCATTTGAAAAATCAAGTTGAAGTTCTGTAAATTGCCCATTCAGTTTTATTTCAAATTATTAACGCATTAACCAATGGCAAACTAAGCAGAACTGTATCCGAGGCCCACCAGAAGGCCGAGTCACTGGTCAGCTTCTATAGGAACTTGATACAGGAAAGCTTGTTGAGTAGAATTAAAAGGGAGTTGGACTGCCAACATATCGATCGTGTGTAAAATCGTCGTGAGTCACTTGTCTGGTATACTGAGGACTAGCCAGCCGCTTCAGTTTTGCATGTGTAACACTAAACATCGTAATTGTTCATCTTAAGCGTCTTGTTTATGATGTGTAGTGAGGGGCAAGATAATACGTGAGACTCTCGGTCAGAATTACATCGCGACTTGCTTTCGGGAGAAGTGTCAAAAGAGTGAGCTACAGAATCATGGTCTGGAGCTGCAGGAAGTCTCTCCTCATGATCTTTACTGGATCTTTGAAACCGCACAGTATTTCGTCTCTTGGCCATTATGGTATATTGAGGATGATTCGCACGTTTTCTAGGCACTTTTATACGTAAACGAAAAGAAAAAAAGTGGTAACTAGATACCCAAAACACAAAGAGAACTCAATAAATTTGTTTTCCCTAGCTAAGAATTCTAATACAAATAAAACCCTTGGAAGGAGGCAAAGCAATTTGGTTAAGTTTTTAATCTACAAAGCGAAATGAGTGAATCCGCACATCCTAGCCAAATAAATTCAATGTTCGTTTGTATCCGTAAAGATGAGATTGCGGCGCTTAATCCTGTCACTGACGTTCACTTCCGAAAATAATTATTACACTGAGGTGAAAAAACTAACAACACAATCTATTGGTTCTTGGGTGTACTATGAAAGTAACGGCGCCATTTTTTGGTTCTTTGGTGTACTACGCCATAGTAATCGTGTCACTGAGGTAAACACCTGAACTAGTAAGCTGAGCAGATCAATAAAATTTAAGTTAAGATGTATTTTTCCCCATGATCTGATTGTGCGAAAATGAAGCGTATTTGTTACCCCAAACTACGCTCAAGTTATCTGTGAAAACCCCATGGAAATTGTTTACTCTGCAGCCTTCCATCATCTCATTTGTCATATTCTCTGGTTTATTTGGTTTATTTCGAATATCGATAGTTTTTGTCAACTCCCTGCCGGTTGCAAGTGCTTTGCTCGTGCGATATGAAGCCACGTGAATTCCTCCTGCGAAACAGAGAGATCTATGTTACTTAACGGCTATCCGAGTTCATTGGTCTTGGTTCATAGCTTATGGTTCATGATACCAGTTGCAGGTAACCTACCTAGCGTTTTCCAAGGGCATCAAAAACTTTGGTTCCAGTATTTTGTATAGTTAATTTCCGCATTTAAAAACTTAAAATAATCCGCTCACTAAGAGGTATAATATTATGTATAAAGCTTAACACATTAAAAAAGTATTACGGTGTGTATGACATGAGGCAACGTAACTCATCACACGTAAATGCTCAGATTATAGTATTCCAGTGTTTGGGAGTGAGAGGTCTTAGTGACTTGCAAATAAACTCTAGGCATAATTTCAAACATTTATGAAATACTTTTCGCTCATGCCCCCGGAAAAGTGATGAAAGGAAAAAGAAATTATCGGTTACGACACAAACCTGTTCTAGCACTAAAACTACAGCATCAGGCAGGATAGTTCAATTTATTTCTTGTAATTCTATGCGCACATCATGTTGAAGATGGTATCCGCGTATGCCATGGAATGTCCCTGCAAAGTTATATCACTGCGCAACACACAGATCTGGATCTTAAATTGTGGCCAAGTGTGCAAGCCCGTAAGGCCCTTTTTGTAGCAGCTGACCTATGACGACGTATTACCGTTTTCAGACGACTCCCTAAATGAGCCGGGCCATGCTCATTTAAATGATGCTTGACTGTGCTTCTGCTCGTCCCGATATCGTGCGTACATCAATGAGCGACTCCAGAACGCTCATTACATTCTGTGACCACTACCATTAAACATTTCTGTTGACAGAAAACTAATCTCGAACTCTGTATGTGTATCGCGCAGCATTATCCGACTCGGGCGCCAATAATTGCAAATGATAACCCCTATTTGACCGCCCACAAAGCAGTCATACTTATTTCAAGTTTTAGGCCTGTTTGTAGAAAAAATTCTTTGGTCTTCGTTCAGGAACGACTACCATTTTTAGCATATAATGTTTTCTACAGACGTTCATTATAATTCGTCAGATCAGTGACCGACGATAATTTGAAGTTCGAAACTTTGGTGTTGCCAAACTCTCTCTCACCTCTGCAGGATAACCTGTGGTAATTTTAACTGGTGTTGACTTGATGTCACTTATAATAGGAAATGGCCGGCCGCGGTGGCCGAGTGGTTCTAGGCGTTTCAGTCTGCAACCTCGTGACCGCTACCGTCGCAGGTTCGAATCCTGCCTCGGGCATAGATGTGTGTGATGTCCTTAGGCTAGTTAGGTTAAAGTAGCTCTATGTTCTAGGGGACTGAAGACCTCAGATGTTAAGTCCCATAGTGCTCAGAGCCATTTGAAGCAGTTTTATAAAAGAAAATGAAATTTATGGACTACTTTTCGCCGCGCAGGATTAGGCGAGCGGTCTAGGGCGCTGCTGTCATGGACTGTGCGGCTGATCCCGGCGGAGGTTCGAGTCCTCCCTCGGGCATGTGGGTGTGTGTTTGTCCTTAGGATAATTTAGGTTAAGTAGTGTGTAAGCTTAGGGACTGATGACCTTAGCAGTCAAGTCCCGTAAGATTTCACACACATTTGAACTTTTCTTTTTACTTCTCTTCTCACACTCGAGAACTTCCTTTGATTCCTTGACCAGCTACCCCTTATTTTATTTTCTCAAATCAGTCTAAGCAAATCCCTACCAAGTATAATGGCCGAATGACACAGGACGATTTCAGTTAGATTACATCATAATCAGGCAGAGATTCCGAAATCACATATTGGATTGTAAGGCGTACCCAGGAGCACATATAGACTCAGATCACAATGTAGTAGTGATGAAGAGTAGGCTGAAGTTTAAGAGATTAGTCAGGAAGAATCAATACCCAAAGAAGTGGGGTGCATAAGTTCTAAGGGAGGGCGAGCCACGCTTGAAGTACTCCAAAGATATATATACAGCAATAAGGAATAGTACAGTAGATAGCAGAGTGAAAGAAGAATGGACATCTGAAAAGGGAAATCAGAGAAGTTGGAAAGAAAACCATAGGTACAAAGAAGGTATCTGCGAAGAAACCATGAGTAACAGAAGAAACACTTCAGTTGGTCGATGAAAGAATGAAGTACAAAAGTGTTCAGGGAAATTCACCAATTCAGAAATAGGAAGTTCAGTGGAGCTAAGACAAAATGGCTGCAGGAAAACTGTGAAGAAATCTAAAAAGAAATGATTGACGGAAGGGCGGTGACATAAAAAGCAAGGGTGGTACCATTAAGTATGCAACGGGAATTCCACTATTAAATCCAGAGGATAGAGCGAATAGGTAAAAGAGTAGATTAAAGGCCTCTGTAATGTGTAAGATTTGTCTTATGTGATAGAAGAAGAAGCAGGAGTCGATTTAGGAGAGATAGGGGATCCAACATTAGAATCAGAATTCAAGAGAGCTTTGGAGGACTTCAGATCAATTAAGGCAGAGGGGATAGAAAACATTCCATCAGCATTTCTCAAATCATTGGGAGAAGTGGCAACAAAACGACTATTCACTTTGGTGTGTAGAATATATTTGTCTGACGACATACCATCTGACTTTCGAAAAAATATCATACATACAATTCCGAACACTGCAAGAGCTGACAAGTGCGAGTATTATCGCACGATCAGATTAGCAGCTCGTGCATCCAAGTTGCTGACAAGATTAATATACAGAAGAAAGGAAAAGAAAAAGGATGTGCTAGATGACGATCAGTTTGGCTTTGATAAGGTAAAGGCACCAGAGAGGAAATTCCGACGTTGCGGGTGATGATCAAGACATGTTCATAGGGTTTGTCGATCCAGAAAAAGCGTTCGACAATGTAAAATGGTGTAAGATGTTCGAAATTCTGAGATAAATAGGGGTAAAATATAGGGAGAAATGTGTAATATGCAGTATATACAAGATTCAAGAGGGATTAATGAAAGTGGACGACCAAGAACAAATTCCTTGGATTAAACATAGTGCAAGACAGGGATATAGTCCTTCCCCCTACTGTTCAATCTGTACGTCGAAGAAGAAATGATGGGAATAAAAGAAAGGTGCAGGAGGGGAATTAAAATTCAAGGTGAAAGGATATCAATGATACTATTTGCTGATGACATTGCTATCCTGAGTGACAGTGAAGGAGAATTACGTGATACGCTGAATCGAATGAACAATCCAATTAGTACAGGATATGCACTCAGTGTAAATCAAAGAAAGACGAAAGTAATGAGCAGTAGTAGAAATGAGAACAGCGAGAAACTTAACATCATGATTGATGGTCACAAAGTAGATGAAGTTAAGGAATTCTGCTACTCAGGCAGCAAAATAACCAATGACGGAAAGAGTAAGCAGGGCACCAAAAGCAAACCAGCACTGGCAAAAGGGCATTCCTGGCCAAGAGAAGTCGACTAGTATCAAACATAGGCTCTAATATGAGGAAAACATTTCTGAGAATGTACGTTTGGAGCACAGCATTGTATGGTAATGAAATGTGGACTGTGGGAAAACCGGAACAGAAGAGAGTCCAAGCATTTGAGACGTGGTGCTACAGCCGACTGTTGAAAATTAGGTGGACTGATAAGGTAAGGAATGAGGAAGTTCTGCGCAGAATCGAAGGGGAAAGGAATTGTGGAAAACACTGCCAAGGAGAAGGGACAGGATAGTAGGATATATGTTAAGACATCAGGGAATAACTTCCATGGTATTAGAGAGAGCAGGAGAGGGCAAGAAATGTAGAGGAAGGCATAGATAGGATACATCATGCAAATAATTGAGAACGTAGGTTGCAAGTGCTACTCTGAGATGAAGTTGGCATACGAGAGGATTTCGTGGCAAGCCGCATCAAACCAGGCAGAAGACTTATGACATAAAAAATGTCTCAGCAGCTTAAAATTAATGACTTTACCGATGTATTACTACTATTATTATTGGTATCATTACTACTATGAGGTGACAAAAGTCATGGGATAGCGATGGTACTTACATAGATGGTGGTGCTATCGTGTATACGAGGTACAAAAGCGCAATAATTGGCGGAGCTGTCGTCCGTACTCAGGTAATTCACGTGAAAAGATGTCCGACGTGATTATTACCCCACGACGGGATTTAACAGACATTGAAGGGGGAATGGTAGTTAAGGCTAGGCACATGCGACGTTCAATTTCGGAAATCGTTAGGGAATTCCGAGATGCACAGTGTGAAGAATGACGCGAGAATACCGAATTCTAGGCCTTACCTCTTACCGAGGACATCGCAGTGGCCGATGGCCTTCACTTAAGATCGAGAGCCCTGGCGTTTGAGTAGAGTTGTAAGGTGCTAACAGAAATGCCAGACTGCGTGAAATAAGCGCAGAAATAAATTTGGGACGTACGACTGACGTTTTCGTCAGCACAGTGCGACGAAATTTTGCATTAACGTGCTACAGCAGCAGATGACCGACGTGAACGGCTTTGCTAACAGCACGACATCGCCTGCAGCTCGTCTCATCGTGACCATATCGGTTGGACCCTAGACGACAAGAAAACTGTGGTCTGGTCAGATGAGTCCAGATTTTAGTTGGTAAGTGCTGATAGTAGGGCTCAAATGTGGCGCAGACCCCTCGAAGCCATGAACTCAACAGTTGTCAACAAGGTATTGTGCAAGCCGGTGGTGGCTCCATAACGGTGTGTGCTGCGTTTACATGAAATGGACTGGTCCTCTGGTCCAATTGAACCAGTCATTGCCCAGAAATGGTCATGTTCGGCTACTTGGGGTCTTGTTGTAGACATTCATGGATTCATGTCCTCATGACAGTGCTGCATGTCAGCGCTTCACAATTGTTCGCGATTGCTTTCAAGAACGTTCTGGAATCCCATCGAACATTTATTGGGCATAATAGAGAGGTCAATTCGTGCACAAAATCCAGCACCGGCAACTCTTTCGCAATTATGAACATCTACAGAAGCAGCACGGCTCAATATTTCTGCAGGGGACTTCCAACGATTAGTTGAATCCATGTCTCTTCGAGTTGCTGCACTACACCGGGCAAAAGTAGGTCCGACACGGTATTAGGAAGTATTTCATGACTGTTGTCACCTCAGTGTAATTTAATGAAATGATATATTCCCTTATCACGGGTCAATGTTGCAGTATTCCACTGAAATAAAATAATATAATTAATAAAACAGTGAAAATGGAATTAGTGTTTGTTGAACTACCACAAGATACTCTGACGTTCAATACCTAACCATTTCAGTAAATTTCACTTACAATATGCAATTTGTCTCCGAAGCTATATGCGGGGTGTTCAGAAAGTCTCTCCACAGTGCAGTATGATTCTTAGCCGCGCGTGCCGTATGATTGTTCGCCTGCCTGGGTTACTTCCTTTCAAGAGGACTCTCCCAACATGCCACTGTTTCGTTTATCTCAGCCAGCATCAGTAGTATCGCTGGTGTGTGTCGTTACGTGTTGACGTGAACGCTTAAGTTTAGTTCCTTTGTTCGTTTGTTTCGTTTTTGTCACTTGTAAAATTCTAACCCTGGAAGAACGTGTGTTTTTAGTCGAACAAGAGTTCAAAGCTCGCGGTAAATACACAGTTTCAGTTCGTCAAGAATTTAATTCAGTTTTCCCAGAGACAACACATCCACATCGCGGTACTGTGCGGAATTTGATTAACAAACTTGGAAGCACGGGTTCAGTGACAGATGCACCGAGAAGTGGTCATCCTAGCGTTTTGTCTCAGGATGAACTACTCTATATTTCCGATAAAATTTCTATTAGTCCGAACAAGTTAGTAAGGAAACTCGCCCAGGAAATAGATGTTAGTGTCGGAACGGCCCACACAGCTGTAAGGAAAAAATTAGAGCTTTTCCCATACAAAGAGGCAGTCGTGCAAGAACTGAAAAATACTGATCATGGCAAGAGAGTGCATTATTGTCAATGGTTCAAAAATTTCGTTCAACAAAATGGGATATTCTTAATGAAAGGTTTTTCACTGATGAGGCGTGCTTTCATTTATCCGGGTACAGGAACTCGCAAAATTCTCGTATGTGGAATACTGCAGATCCATTGTGTATTCATGAGGAACCACTTTTTCAACAAAACAATAAACGCACAACGATACTGCAGTGATATTCTGTACCCATTCATAGGAGAACTTGTGTTAAGTGAAAGACTGAACGGTCATTTTCAACAAAATGGTGCAACCGCGCATACAGCTCGGGTTTCTATGTCACAGCTTGCTGTTGTTTTTGGTGATCGCAAAATTTCACAGGGACTTTGGCCTCTACGATCGCCTGACCTAACACCACCTGACTTTTTCTTCTAGGGTGTAGCGAAAGCAACTGTCAATAAAAACCGTCCATAATAAATCGATGAATTGAAAACTGCAATATCCACTTTCACTGCTTCTGTTACAGAAGAAATGTTACAGCTTGTGTTTGGAAACATGATTAGACGAATTGAATTGTGTATTCAACAACAGGGAGGGACACTTTCAACATTTAATGTGAAAATTTGTAAGTAAGAATGAATATTCAATAAATATTTCACTGAGTCTCATTTCGGTATATCGCTGCGGCATAGGGCACGTGCGGCTAACAATCATACCGCACTGCGGAGAGACTTTTTGAACACCCCGTAGTTTACACGGATTTGTACAAATGCCCAAGATGCAGCATTCCACAACTATAGTCATTGTTCTTGTGAGCGTATTTTTATCTCTCATCTTCGCGCACTCTCTACGGCTCTGTTCTGTGTTTAAGTCATTTTAAATCCACTTGCGTGTTATTTTGCTCATTCAGTGTACCAGTTCCAGATGGCTGCCCAAGAGGTTGTCATAGCCAGGATACCAACACAAATGGTGTCCTGGCCAACCTTCATGCGACCTGTACGTGGCACTAGGTGAAACTATTAAAACATAGTTTCATCAAGCAGTTTGTGTGGGCGTATTTGTGTTGTAGCAGAATGGCCGGTCAGGAGAGCTTAAAACCACCTCACAACTGTATTAAACCTGTTAATATCAGTTTTAATTTATATTTCGCCGCTGACCACATACGGCAAGAATTTCTTTGCCAATTATTAAAAGTATTTGAGACATAATCCGGCATCGAACTGTCTCTATACGATGCGAAATGTAGCAAATAGTCATTAATTTATTTCAATAATATGAATATTCATACTGGTACCAATTAGCACCACAAATTCATGCATGTAATTTTTCCTGTAGATGCAGCGGGTCAACATGAACAAAAGTTAACTTCAGTAAATGAACTATTAGAGATCGAATGTGAAAAACTGTGAACAAATTAACACATATATTTTGTCTCATTTTAACGTTTAATTGCGCTGTGTACTGTTCAAATAGGTGTTGCCCGACACTCAGTGCGAAACAGCAACATAAAACAATGATTTAAAGTGATAAAACGTAATTAGAACTGATCTGCGTATTGTGAACTTATTTTTTGGGAACTTAGCAAGGTATCGACTTGATGTCCAATTATTCTAGTTCGCACATGGAGAATTATCACACAAAAAACATTTTTTTTTTTTTTTTTTTTTTTTTTTTTTTTGCAGAGTGTGCATGAAAAATTTATTACAACATCAAGTACGTCTTACGATTTACACTGTCGCAAGAAAGGAACATATTGTTTGCTACAGCTTTGCTTGGATGCGTGAAGAGATTGCTTCTTTGTGACTGAATATACGTGTTATATTTAATTTGTATGTAATTATGAACAGTAACACATCAGTTGTGGCTCCAGCCATAGAGTTCGAGATCGGAAATATTGCACCACGCCCGTCTTGCGTTGACAGGAATCGCTGTACATATTGCACAGGAATGGTTCATATTAGTACCGGTATGCTTGAAATACCGATTTCGACTATGTTCGCCTACATTAAGAGAACATCGAAATTTTTTACTTTGTGCATTAGCATTCCATACGGTGAATAAGAGATATTGTTCAAATCGATTCCATTCTCTGTTACTGGTGTCTTTAACGCTAACAACATCTGTAAAGTCTCGCCATTCAATTTTACACTTATATATACTTTAACCCCAAATATGCTTTCTATTTTGTTAGTTGCCTACTTTGGTAAGCCTAGATTCCTTCCACTGTACGATTATTCTTGTGTACTCTCATTTGCAACTGGGGCAATAACTGAAGTAGACAGCTAGGGTAGCCTCATCACCTCTTGAGATATACGTGTACAAAACTTTTCATTGGTTTTGGATTTATTCCTATAGGAGATTCTGCAAAATCCGTGATTCCCTTTAATTTCACATTTATTTCCAAGGAGATTGTGTAACAGAATGGACATTCACTTTCTTAAAGGAGCTGACTTCGATTCACACAGCAAATCATTAATATAAATTCGCTAACGTTTCCTGACGTTATAAAGCTAAACATCTTTAGGAAAGTAAAACTCGCTAAAGCCGGCGTCCATTTCAGAAGGTTATACATATTTGACAGTTGTATAATTTCAGCAAGTACCTATTTTTTCAGTCTCAGTACATCAGATATCTTAGGAATAATGCAACAGTTTTCATGTTTTCTTACTTGAGAGTGACATAGAATGATTTATTGGATCACCATTTAAGAACAAGTCAAATGAGAAAGTGAGAGGGTGACTTTGAAAATATCTACTGTGTGACTGACTAGGAGCATACTAATGCAATAAATTTCGTCGCTTGAAGTTGATATTTTGTATGCTACTCTAAGAAACCTGTGTACCTCTCACTACCTTTTGTTAGGGACTGAACAGAGCCCAATGGTTCCTGGGCCTTGAGTGCGAGAAAATAAAAAAAAAAATATTGAGCAGTTTGAAGTTATGACAGTCCTGCAATGGCGAATTACAAGCCAGGCACCCGTGTTTCCAGCCAGAACAGGGGAAAAAAGGAAAAAGTTACGTTCAATAAATTGATGGATGCAAATAGAGATTGATTGCAAATATATGGGGCAACGCCCAAAATATGTTCTTCTAAAAATGAGGTTAAATGGATACGCGAGAAAAATTATTATAAAAATAGGTATGGTTTCATCAGCGATTTATCACTAGAGAGATTTCTGGATGACTATAAAAGATCTCTACACGAAATACAAAGTACAGAAAAAAAATTTTAGCCAAGAGCCTGAGAACTTTCAAAAGCAAATTAATAAGAAACGGAACAGTGCGGCATGTGCTGAAAATATAATAAGTAGAATCTAGAGTAAACACACGCTATTAACACGTACATAATGTAGACAAAATACTATTTGCACGTTAACATTAACCTACAAACAACTATAATGTCAAATAAAAGTCACGACATACTGAAGCTGTGATTTACGTCTTCACAAAAGAAAGTATACTTCAATGAATATTTTCTTTCTAGACCGATCAATACATTTTTACTTACGTTGTATTCCATAGTAACCGTTTCAGTGTACTGTAACAAAAAAGAGGATGTACAATGAATAAGTACGTCACATAAGTCACAAATATGAAACAAAACGGCACTATCGAAACGGCACTAACTGGCCATATTGAAATTTCTGCGTCATCATCTTGAGCTTTCGGTTAAAAAGGTAAAGTGATAGCCAATAGCACTGGTTATTGAGACGGGAGAGGGAAAATGTCGTTCACCAACGCTAATGGGAAACAGGGAACAGTAATGCTCAAAACAGAGAAATGGACGGAAAGAAATATGCCACATACACTAGTGCAAAATAAAACAATTGAACCATTTTATTGTATTAAATGGTTGGAATTGCATCGTCTATTGCGTTAAGAAATATCCTTTATTATAGGTGGTGACTGGTTTCGGACATTTTGTCCTATCACAGACCATCCGTCCTCGTAAGTAATTGTAACAGAATGAAGTATACATGTTTAGGAAAGCGAATGCAGACAATCCAACTGGCAGTGCAAACTTTTCGCTGTAATTTACTTATAAGTATGGACGGTTTGAGGGAATGGACACACTGTCCGAAACTAGTCACCACCAATAGTAAACAATACTTCTTAATGCAACTTACGATGTGCTTCCAACCATTTACTTCAATAAAGAAAAAGCTGCGGCCCTACTTCACCTTCAACATGCTAGTGATCCATAAATGAATTGACTACAAATATCCATTGCAGGCAGCTTCTTTAGCGCTCAGGGGCCCATTGAGACAGACCTATACTCGCTGGAAGCAGCAATTCCGGTCGAATCTGAAACCGATTGTCACTGACAAGGCATGGTACTCACCCCAGGCTCCTGTTTGTCGGTATCTTTCTACGGCCATTATTCTTACATCATATTATTTTTAAGACATTACTGCGAGTGGTAGACATGTTGGATATTTCACACTGGTATATCAGCGAAACAGGCAACTTTAATCACGGTACGTCAGTGGGGAGGACGGGATAAGGGCTTGGTAGCAGTTCATCGTCACCTACTGTACTCAGAAGCCATCAGTGTGCTTATTTTATGAGATTGACCAATGTTCTTCTGATGAGCTTGTTGCCACAGTAACAAATTTGTCAAATACAAGCCGGGAAACTTATATTTACCACTGCGCACTGCGTTTTTTGGAACACCACATTTCATCGTCAGCACATCGTATTGCGATCAGCCTGACGGCACCGTCTTCGTCTTTAAGTCTCCTCCAGCACTGCTTCTCATATTCCGGTCTGGGCCGCAGCTCCTCTCGGAGTCTGCTTCCCACCTTGTCCGCCTCTTGTGCTTCCCCTCTCGCAAGCAAAGTCGATCTCCTTCAGACTCCATTGGTGAAGATCTACTCCAATAACACGACGGGTCACAAAAGACTTCGCTCTTCATCTGTCCCACAATGCACGGTATCTCGTACACACACGACTGTACAAGCTGCGCCATTTTCAAGTGCCTGCGTCTTGTGCTGAACCATACGTCTCCTTAAGACTTTTCGTTAAAGATTCTACGTTACGAAACTTGCAATTCCGGTTACGCCATGCCTCAGATACATGCCATACCACTGGCTTTACCAGTGTCCCGTATATCAAGAGTTTGAAACACGCGGTGGGACATCATCAACTGACTGCGAGTGTGTTTAAGATCGTTTCACAGCAAGGATTCTCGCATTGATCTCAGTCTGGAATGATCCGTTGCTCTTCAAAACTTCTGATACTTGATCATTTTCGGCGGCTGGAACGAATCTCTTGCCTCGGCTTGATCGCAGCTAACAACGACATGTTCTCTTTCTGGCTCGTTTACAAGGAGATCAAACCAGCACTTTGTACCCCATATAGCTTCGCTAATTTGCAGCGGTCCTCTCCTGGAGCTGGGCGCTATGGCTGCATCGTCACCATTTGCCAGGTAATTGATGTTCTCATAGCAGACTTGAACATTGCCGAAGAGCTTGGTGCATGTTTCCTTCATAGACTTTTATGGTACAAGTTTCAGCTACAAGAGCAATAAATCATCTTCTTGTGCCACTGTTGTTTCGTCGGTAATCTGATACCCCATCTCGCCTCTGCAGTAACCCTCCACCTGGCGATGGGCTATTGTAATTTGTTGTTGGTCCTTTCTTCGGTATATGCAATGTAATACTGATGTGTGAATTCAAGTACCTTCTGAACATATGTAATTGTTACTTATGCATCCCATGTTAAACACCAACACGTTCTAACGCGTTATGGGGTCAGAATGTTTCTCCATCGTGCTGCTAGGAATTTAAAAAACTGAAGAGATTTGTTAGCTGCTGACCACAGTGTTATAATACTTGTTATGATGAAGTGTTTCATTATATTCACCGGCGTTTGAATACCTTTTTCGGAAGGAACCATGTAAGCGAATTAGTGTCTGTGATTTTCGGTTTCCAAACTTTGTAACACTACGCTACTGCGCATGATACTTATTAAAGCCTGTACTATGGTAAGTTAACGGGATTCACCTTATAAGAAAGGATTTTGGTGTATATGTTGACCGCGTGTGCCAGAACGGAGGCAAAATCAGACTTTCACCCACTCAGTAACAACAATGATACGTCAAGCAAGTCTGAAGTGCAACTACACGTTAGGACGGACAAGAAACAACACAGCAGATGCTACCAATTTGTTAATAAAACGGTCGCCAGCCTAATTAAGCATTAATTGAGTTTCTTCCCTGTACAAGTTGACGTACGTGCATGCAAAACAACACGTAATAACACTGCATTATATGGTAAATTTTAGAACCAGAAAATCTACTGAACTAATAATTTCACTTTCTGTACTAATATGAGCAAGCCATAAATACACAACAATACACTATAATGTTTACTACAAACTTCATACTGTCTATTGATCTGATTAAAATCGGGCATAGGTTACCCTAGAAATAGAACTTTCGAAACACACATAAAATGTCAATTTTGAAAACGGTTAAACACTGATGAATTTTGGTTTCATATTGGCTTTAACTTTGCTGGTCAAATCAGTTCAGTACACTTCAGAATTTAAATGAATAGAAAGAAAGGGGGAGGGGGCTGAAACTGTTATGATCACTGTATTGAAACTATTAACTATTGGAAGCATTAAGCACTCAAGATTTCCCATATATGAATTACTACTCGTTTTATCATATTTCCTGTTCATTTAACTACCATTATTTTTGTCTCAAATTAATTAAACTTCATTACTAAACCAATTTCAACATTATCTTCCAACTTTGTCAGACCTATATTATTTGTCTATTATTTCATTAACAACAAAGTTCTTTAAACATCATTCTAACATAGCTAGGCCTGCAGGTAATTATTATTAACATAAACTTTAATTCTTCATTTCGGGACACTCGGATTGCACAACATGTGGAAAGGACCCTGCCTAGGTCAGTTGTGAGGATAATTAAATGATAGGGCAGTTCTGGTAACATTTAAATTGTTATTGAACAGTATGGAACAAAAATAACACTGGTCCACACGAATACAGTACTAAAAGTTTCAACCTGTTCTATCGCTGCGGCGGTCGGCAGGCGGTGAGATGGCGAGGCACAGAGCACACATACAATCACAGCAATGGCTCTTGATGTATCAGCACTTTGCTTCTTCTTAGCGTCGCAATGCTTTTCCGTTTAGTGCCTATGGAATATTGCCATGCTGTATAGGCGTCGGAAACGGCACATCCGCGGCTCAACGAAATCACGTTTTCCAGGAGAGCCTCCTCGATCCCGAACGTGTTTCTCAGACCGATGCCCAACTCCGACTATTACTGCTGAGCCCGTTATGCCGTGCCGCGCCCGTGTGTATTTTCCCGCGCTTCCCTGCCATCCACCTTTTACCGCTCCCCTACAGACAGGATATTCACCAAAGGTTTTGCACTCCACATATCCTAATACATTGCCTACATATGGACCAGGCGCACAAGTACAACTTTAACATCTTACAAAAGTTTCAACATTTCTTACATTTCCATTTTGTTATAATATTGCTTGAAATTTGACATAAATATTAATATTCGCATCGAAAATTGTTTACAGTTTCTTTAACATAATGACATGAAAAGAAAAAAAGAAATGAAATCAGAACATCGCTTACACAAATGTATCGAAAATCAGAAGAAAAAATTATTATATGTACAATAGAATAGCGTTGGTGTTGTTACACATGCCCCTCTTTCCAGTAAATTTCACTAAGTGCAAATTTGATGGGAACAATAAATTTTACATTTATACAGTGGTTCTGAATCTTTATGTGAACGTCCCAAAAAAAAAAAAAAAATTATACCACAAACTTTTTAACATATGAAGAACATTTACTTATCATTTACTTAAATGCCTTTGGTACAGTCCAACCTCCTATCACAACATTATTTAAATAGCAAATTTCTTATTTTTACTAAATTTCTCAAAGAAATAATTTCAAAATCTAGAACACAAACACTTAACTACAAAAGCAAATGCAAATATCCATATACACTATAAGACAATTTATTGCTGCTTGCATTGAATGGCAGTCCATTTCCTTACTTACAAAAAAAAAAAAAAAAAAACACACAATAATATTTAGAAAAATCACTACATATACACTCCTGGAAATTGAAATAAGAACACCGTGAATTCATTGTCCCAGGAAGGGGAAACTTTATTGACACATTCCTGGGGTCAGATACATCACATGATCACACTGACAGAGCCACAGGCACATAGACACAGGTAACAGAGCATGCACAATGTCGGCACTAGTACAGTGTATTTCCACCTTTCGCAGCAATGCAGGCTGCTATTCTCCCATGGAGACGATCGTAGAGATGCTGGATGTAGTCCTGTGGAACGGCTTGCCATGCCATTTCCACCTGGCGCCTCAGTTGGACCAGCGTTCGTGCTGGACGTGCAGACCGCGTGAGACGACGCTTCATCCAGTCCCAAACATGCTCAATGGGGGACAGATCCGGAGATCTTGCTGGCCAGGGTAGTTGACTTACACCTTCTAGAGCACGTTGGGTGGCACGGGATACATGCGGACGTGCATTGTCCTGTTGGAACAGCTAGTTCCCTTGCCGGTCTAGGAATGGTAGAACGATGGGTTCGATGACGGTTTGGATGTACCGTGCACTATTCAGTGTCCCTCGACGATCACCAGTGGTGTACGGCCAGTGTAGGAGATCGCTCCCCACACCATGATGCCGGGTGTTGGCCCTGTGTGCCTCGGTCGTATGCAGACCTGATTGTGGCGCTCACCTGCACGGCGCCAAACACGCATACGACCATCATTGGCACCAAGGCAGAAGCGACTCTCATCGCTGAAGACGACACGTCTCCATTCGTCCCTCCATTCACGCCTGTCGCGACACCACTGGAGGCGGGCTGCACGATGTTGGGGCGTGAGCGGAAGACGGCCTAACGGTGTGCGGGACCGTAGCCCAGCTTCATGGAGACGGTTGCGAATGGTCCTCGCCGATACCCCAGGAGCAACAGTGTCCCTAATTTGCTGGGAAGTGGCGGTGCGGTCCCTTACGGCACTGCGTAGGATCCTACGGTCTTGGCGTGCATCCGTGCGTCGCTGCGGTCCGGTCACAGGTCGACGGGCACGTGCACCTTCCGCCGACCACTGGCGACAACATCGATGTACTGTGGAGACCTCACGCCCCACGTGTTGAGCAATTCGCCGGTACGTCCACCCGGCCTCCCGCATGCCCACTATACGCCCTCGCTCAAAGTCCGTCAACTGCACATACGGTTCACGTCCACGCTGTCGCGGCATGCTACCAGTGTTAAAGACTGCGATGGAGCTCCGTATGCCACGGCAAACTGGCTGACACTGACGGCGGCGGTGCACAAATGCTGCGCAGCTAGCGCCATTCGACGGCCAACACCGCGGTTCCTGGTGTGTCCGCTGTGCCGTGCGTGTGATCATTGATTGTACAGCCCTCTCGCAGTGTCCGGAGCAAGTATGGTGGGTCTGACACACCGGTGTCAATGTGTTCTTTTTTCCATTTCCAGGAGTGTATATAAATTTGGAAATTTCATGGTTCAGTTCACTAGATTTTCGTGGGGTTTTAAAAGAACATAATCCCCAATTTTAAATTTTGAAACTTTCAGATTTTTATCATGTCTTTTAGATCTAGATTCAGCTTTTTGCTTTGCCCGTCTTCTGACTAATTCTTTCTTTTGACTCAACCCCAAACTTGTACAAGGTGGAAACTCTAGCTTTTCCTCAATTAAAATTTTACTTCTGCTGCCTAACAAAATTTCTTCCGGTGGGAATCCAGTAGATTCATGATGTAAGGTGTTCATGACATTCTCAAAATCCGATATAAATCCACCCCAGGCTCTATGGTTATGACTGCAGTACGTTCTACACAATCTCCCGATTTCTCGCATATACCTCTCAACCGGGTTACTAGCAGGATGGTAGGCTGTGATATATTTAACCTCCACTTCATTTTGCTCCATTCCTTCTTTCCAAATTTTGGATATGAACTGGGGACCATTGTCAGATAGTACTGCCTTGGGTTTCCCGATGGTTCTGAAGTATTCAACCATACTACTAATTACAGCTGTTTCTGTTGCTTTTTTCAAGGTTTATAATTTCACAAACTTTGAGAATACTTCCAAAATTACTAAAATATATACACAATTTCCCAAAGTCTTTGGGAGGGGACCATACAAATCTACAGATAATAATTCTAGGGTGTCTTCAGGTAATGTACTTTGCATTGGACCTCTACTAGTTCTGTTCGGTACTTTGGCCTTTTGACAGACATCACACGACTTAATCCGTTCCTTTACCTTCTTACTGACACTACCAGCAATCACTACTACATTATTCAATTTATGCAAACATTTCTTTGGCCAATGTGCCCCAATGCTACATGAAAATAATCTATGACATCAGTATCAAACTGGTGTGGCCAACATACTCTCCATTCCTCAGTGACTAAATCTTTCCTCCTATATAAAATGCCTTTAAAAATTTTGTAATATTTCTTAATTTGAGGATACTGCACACTGTCAAAATTTACCTTCACAGATTTCCATGTCGGATCCTCATTCTGATGGTATCTCATATTTTTACATATTTGCTCAATTTTCCTTTTTCCTGAAACCTCTTTCGTATACCTGATCTGAAAAGTACCCTCCTCACCATTTTCATCGGGCACTTCACTCATACCATTAGGCAATCGAGATAAAACATCTGCCACATAATTCTCAGTACCCTTAACATAGCAAATCTCGTAATCAAATTGTTGCAGGTACAAAGCCCAACGATTTAGCCTACCATTAAGTAAACGACAATCTTTATGAAAAGTTAAAGCTTTGTGGTCAGTATGTATGATGAGCTTGTAGCCCCACAGATAATTTCTGAATTTCTTTAACCCCCATATAATGGCTAAAGCTTCCTTTTCCGATATAGTGTAGTTTCTCTCGTATTTTGTTAGAGTTCTACTTGCAAATGCGATAGTCCTGTGTTCGATTTCTTTGCCATCACAGATTTCTTGGAAAACTTCTATACCAATTCCATAAGCACTTCTGTCAGTAATCATGTGGAAAGGTTTTGACAGTATGGGGTGATGCAAAATATTGTCCTTCTAAGGTTCACTTTTTAAATTTTCAAAATCTCTCATGCACCCTTCAGTCCACACAAAAGCACTATTTTTCTTAAGTAGGTTATTCAAATGAGGACTATTAAAAACTTGCCCCTTGACGAATTTTCTATAGAACCCACATAAACCTAAAAAGGCTTTCAACTGTTTTCTAATTCTAGGAGCTGGACATCCTGCTATTGCACTTAACTTTTCCGGGTCCTTGCCAATACCGGTCGTCGTAATAATGTGCTCAGAAACTTTATTTCCGACTTCACAAATTCACCTCTCTTCCACTTAAGTGTCATGCCCCCTGCTCGTAGAGCAACAAAAACTTCCTGCAATAATTCACAATGCTCTTGTCATTCTTCTGTAGCAATCAGTAAATCATCTACATAAATGGTTAGCCGGGAACGCAGTTCTCTCCCCAATACAAAGTCCAGTGCCCTAATAAATACTGCCACAGAAGTGCTAAGCCCAAATGGCACTACTTTATACTGATAACATTTCCCAGCGAATAGAAAAGCGGTATATTTACGGGATTCTTTGCTCAATGGAATTTGCCAGTATCCGGCGGTCATGTCCAGACTGGTTAAATACTTCACATTATAAAATTTTTGGAACATTTCGTCCAGATTTTCAGGTCTGTCTATTTCCTTCTTTACAATTTTGTTCAAACTCCTGGCGTCAATAACTACTCTTACTCCCCCATCCCTTTTGTTCACGATGATAAGGGGACTATTATATTCGCTGCTACTCCGTTCGATTACACCCCATTCTATCATTTTATCTATTTCCACTTGCACAGCCGGCCTCTTTGATATGGGTACCGAAAACGGTCTTACAAAGAAAGGTTTATGCTCTATTGTCTCAATCTGGTATTTGAAGTTCTTAACTAGGCCAGGTTTGTCCGAAAATACGTTGCTATTACTTTCTAAAATATCAATCAATTCTGTTTTCTGATCAGGAGATATCTCCTTCAAATTTTCCACAATTTCTTTAAAATTATGCCCCTGCTTGTCACTCTCATCTATTAACCTTCGGACATGGTACACCTCATACAGGTTTGTCAAACCATCATTCCCTTGGTCGATCTCCAACAATAAGGAATCAATTTCTGAATCGAACACCTTCCCATTTTCCTCAAATTTTAATTCCAAATTTCTAGATGCATTGTTAATTTTGATCACTTCCTGACTACAATCAATAATAACCTTTTCTTTATCTAACCAATCTATTCCCAGAATCATTTCAGTACTCAAGTCTGGCACAACCAAAAAATCGTGTTCAAATTTTTGTCCTTTTATACTAAATTCAACCAAAATCTGGTTCTTTACCGGCTTGCTAGTTTTGCCAGTAGCACCAACAATTTTTACACCCGTCACTGACATAATTACTGGTCCAGGCTTATCACAAATGTGTTCGAAAAACGACTGGGAGATTGCGCTTATCTGAGATCCAGTATCAAGAAGTACTTGCAATTTTACATTATAAATTTCAACTGGTATTACAGTTTGTTTAACAGTCGAATGTTTTTCATTATTGTGGTCTTCCCTAAGCAAATCCGGGTCGACGATAACATCGTCCCAAGATATGCTTTTAACATTCACCTCACCTATATCTGGCGGTTTCTTTGGTTCTGGGAGTTCAAAGTCCTTAATTACTTGAACTCTTTTTTAAAATAGACCCTGAGTCGTAAGGTGGCTCTTTCTTTCTTTGCTCAGTCTCAACATCTGGGTTTTGTTTTGAAACTTCATCATCAATATATACAATATTGCATTTAACTGTATTTCCATTATTTCCACTAGTACCGAAATATTCGTCATCTGAACTATCGTCAGAATCCGACCATTCTGGATCGCTTTCAGGTTCTAACATAAAGGCTTTCCTGAGACAGGCACTAAGTTCTCCCTCTGCATTTTCGTCAGGCTTTAATTTTAATTCAATATCCTCTTTTGGCAAAACGGTCTCATTATCAGCTTTACTCACATCCACTGTTACTTCATATTTAATGTAATCCTCGTGGACTTCAATTACTTTTAGGTAATTACCTACCTCTTCCCCACGGTGCCTTTCGGTAGCAGCTTGTACTGTTGGCGGATTACTTCCTCGTCAATGCTAAGGATTTCATCCTCCAATCCCTTTCTATCTTTAACCTTCGACCTATCGGCAGCACGCGTATTTTGCGCGGTGCTATTTACTCTCTCCTCTTTAAACTCGGGCCACGTTACCTTATCGACGTCCCTACTATCTCCTTTTTCACTAATTAACTTCCTTGCTTCATACTCCTTCTTAAAATCCTCCCACTCACATTGTTTGAGGCCTTTGTACAGATCGTCGATCTGCACACGCCAATCAGTTACTTCTGCTAATTCATTCTCGCCATTTACTTCATTGCTAACACTGCTAACCGCACCTCTCTGTGTATCCACAGTTTCATCTATTATTTCCTTCGCCACGGAATTACCACTCGTAATGTATTCACCAGCTCTTACGACAATGTTCGTATCTAATGCTGCCGCATTGCTAGCGGCTTCTGTCTGAACAGCTGTTCTGCTAGGCTGGGCCGTTGCCCCCTGATGCTCCACTCGCCTGTTAACATGTATCGCTCTGCGCGGCAAAGATGACTCATCCGCGCTTGCACCTGACGCTTGTTTCGCAACAACACGTTGTGTCGTTCCACGCCTGTCTCTAACCCGTCTCATAATTTTACTGTTAGCCCGGTAACATTTCTTAAATCGGGGCCGGTATATACTGTCGGCTTCCGTTTGGCCCGCAACGTTCGCGGAAATCAGTTTCCCGCATCGTTATTATTTTGCGCGGTATACCCTCTACCGCGACCTGAATAACTTCCTCTTCCTCTACCTCTACCTCTCTGTATCATATTGACGCGAAACCCATCGCCGTCATTTCTCTCGTCATTATTACGGTTATTCCTGTTTCTAAAATTTTGATGATTGGCACGACTTTCGCGCCAATGGTCTTCGTCTTCGACCCTTTCGAGAAACGCTTGGAAGCTGCGATGATTGCTTCCCACGTATCTCATCGAATCTTCTGGAAGCTTTTTACATAGCTCCCATATGATTTCTGAATCGGATCTTTTACCTCTTAAATGTGTCAATTTTCGGTACCAATATTCGCAGAAATCTTTCAAAGAATTCCTGCCCCTGTTATCATGATGTCTGGCCATGATAAACTCGCGCCACAAATGATCCTGTTTTTGTTCGGACCAATATTCTTCCGTAAATTTTTGCTTAAATTCTTCGAACGTCATTCGTTCGGTATTCATATTAATTCCCCAGCGCTTAGCGTCGCCTGCTAGGGCGCTAATTACTACGTTTATCTTTTCCTGATCACACAAGTGTTCAGGAAATATCCTCTCGCAATTTTTGATGAAATCTAACGGATGCCATCCGTTATGTTTCTTGGCGGGATCGAAGCGTTCCTCACCTTCTAACAGCTTCGTAAGTGGTGTGCCATTACAGACAACACCAGGTCTATCTTTAATTTTACTCTCAAGATCGAAAATTTTGCCTTGAATTTTCGAAGTATTTTGTTCACATGTTTGTACACATCCGGTAACTTTCTCACCTAAATCTCTTTCAGTGTCTGAAACTGCCTTTTTCAATTGTAAGATTCCGTGTTGACATTCGTTTACGATCTCAGTTTTAAGACCGAAAACTTTTTTGTCTACTTTTGTTTCGACTAGAGGCTCTACTTTCTCTTGAATGTTGAGGATTTCAACATCAAATCTACTGTTAATGTTGTCAATTTCCCCCTGCATAGTATCCATATTCTTGTTAATTGTGTCAATTTCAAATTTCATAGAATTTACTACAGAGCTTAAACTACCCACTTTTTGTTCTACCTGTTCTATTTTTTTACTAATTTTGATTCCCTGTTCTTCGACCTGTGCTTTAATCTGATCACTTTGTGTTTTGAGCTGCTCTGCAACGTGTGTTTTAAGCTGATTATTCTGTCCCGCTATTTGTTTGGCTAATTGTTCAGATAAATCGTTCATGCTTAAAATTATCACACTGTTTTGTTCTACGGAATCTGTGTGTTCCGATCCTACTCCAAAAGTTTCTTTCGGTTCTTTCTTTATCTGTGGTGAATCAAAGATGTCAGTGGATTCATTCACATGCCCACTATCATCTACAAAGTCACCCTCTACTTCTTGTCTTATCCCTTGCTGTGTTCGAGGCACTCTCGACATTTCAATATGTTCGTTAACATGTTCGTGATATTGTATGTACGCCAATTGTCTACCGCTAACGCCATCTGTTATCTGCCTGCGTACACTCCTGTCATTGCCAGCTGCATTTTCCATTATGCTCGGCACACCTACTGTGTCTACGCTCCTGTCCATACTGAATGCAAATTACACCCCACTCCACCGTACTTGACGTTCACTGCTATTTACTTAACTAAATATTATTGCAATTCGTGCCACTGAACATCCACTGTTCGGTATTCACATTAATTTGTGACCGACAACAACTGGATGTCCTGTCACCGGGAAGCCACTTGTAACACTACGCTACTGCGCACGATGCTTATTAAAGCCTGTGCTGTGGTAAGTTAACGGGCTTCACCTTATAAGAAAGGATTTTTGTATATATGTTGACCCCATGTACCAGCATGGAGGCAAAATCAGACTTTCACCCTATCAGTAACAACAATGATACGTCAAGCAAGTCTGAAGTGCAACTACACGTTAGGATGGACAAGAAACAACACAGCAGATGCTACCAATTTGTTAATAAAACGGTCGCCAGCCTAATTAAGCATTAACTGAGTTTCTTCCCTGTACAAGTTGAAGTACGTGTATGCAAAACAACACGTAATAACACTGCATTATATGGTAAATTTTAGAACCAGAAAATCTACTGAACTAATAATTTCACTTTCTGTACTAATATGAGCAAGCCATAAATACACAACAATACACTATAATGTTTACTACAAACTTCGTACTGTCTATTGATCTGATTAAAATCGGGCATAGGTTACCCTAGAAATAGAACTTTCGAAACACACATACAATGTCAATTTTGGAAAAGGTAAAACACTGATAAATTTTGGTTTTGTATTGGCTTTAACTTTGCTGGTCAAATCAGTTCAGTACACTTCAGAATTTAAATGAATAGAAAGAAAGGGGGGGGGGCCTGAAACTGTTATGATCACTGTATTGAAACTATTAACTATTGAAACCATTAAGCACTCAAGATTTCCCATATATGAATTACTACTCGTTTTATCATATTTCCTGTTCATTTAACTACCATTATTTTTGTCTCAAATTAATTAAACTTCATTACTAAACCAATTTCAACATTATCTTCCAACTTTGTCAGACCAATATTATTTGTCTATTATTTCATTAACAACAAAGTTCTTTAAACATCATTCTAACATAGCTAGGTCTGCAGGTAATTATTACTAACATAAATTTTAATTCTTCATCTCGGGACACTCGGATTGCACAACATGTGGAAAGGACTCTGTCTAGGTTAGTTGTGAGGATAATTAAATGATAGGGACAGTTCTGGTAAAATTTAAGTTGTTATTGAACAGTATGGAACAAAAGTAACACTGGTCCACACGAATACAGTACTAAAAGTTTCAACCTGTTCTATCGATGCGGTGGTCGGCAGGCGGCGAGATGGCGAGGCACAGAGCACACATACAATCACAGCAATGGCTCTTGAAGTATCGGCACTTTACTTCTTCATAGCGTCGCAATACTTTTCCATTTAGTGCCTATGGAATATTGCCATGCTGTATAGGCGTCGGAAACGGCACATCCGCGGCTCAACGAAATCACGTTTTCCAGGAGAGCCTCCTCGATCCCGAACGTGTTTCTCAGACCGATGCTCAACTCTGACTATTACTGCTGAGCCCGTTATGCCGTGCCGCGCCCGTGTGCGTTTTCCCGCGCTCGCCTGCCATCCACCTTTTACCGCTCCCCTACAGACAGGGTATTCACCAAAGGTTTTGCACTCCACATATCCTAATACATTGCCTACATATGGACCAGGCGCACAAGTACAACTATAACATCTTACAAAAGTTTCAACATTTCTTACATTTCCATTTTGTTATAATATTGCTTGAAATTTGACATAAATATTAATATTCGCACCAAACGTTGTTTACAGTTTCTTTAACATAATGACATGAAAAGAAAAAAGAAATGAAATCAGAACATCGCTTACACTAATTTATCGAAAACCAGAAGAAAAAATTATTATATGTACAATAGAATAGCGTTGGTGTTGTTACAAATTGTCTTCAAATTAAAGTTTTATGAAACCCACCACCCCGATGTCATGTTAACTGAAGGGCAAATTAGATTACGAAACACGGGAGTCTGAGATAGACATAATTCTAGTGCGTGAGAAATAACGCGACTACACCATGGGTACAAGTGCTGCTACGAAAGTAGGACGGATACACATCACCACTTATCCTTTTGTATGTTGGTAAATCACTGTACGCATCTCGGGAAAACACCCAAAAGGCAAAAGAAGCTTCGGATTCCACAGACAATTTCTTTGCTGGTAAGATTAAAAGTAGGTTGAGAAATCCCTGGAACACTCTGTTGTACACTAAATTGTAATACTTTGAGCGAAATGTTCAAAATACACTTTTGTATCCTGGCTGGGAAGTGGCGCGTTGGTAAGGAACAGGAAAAGGGAAATTACGTCGGTACTGCCAATCCAGTAGAAGCACCTTTACTAGCGGATAACACATGCAAACGTATTACATAATTTGCAAGGTGGTGCGAAGTTGAAGCGAAGTGTCCTGGCTGGCTGCACCTGATGAAATGGGCTGAAGCAGTTGCGGAGCTCGTAGACTTCGACAGCACCGGCTAGAGGGCGCTGTCGTCGGTGTCTCTCGTAGTGCCAACCTAGCAGAGTGGAACTACGTTGTGGCATCGTAGCTATCGATACCACGTACACTAATGCAAAAAGTCGCAACATTAATAAATAATTAGTATAGAATAACAAAAATCGGGGAACACATTTGTCTACGTAACATATTTATGCGATAGACATTGCAAGATCACAGGTAAATCTAAGCGTGTAATAAGCCATTTCAAATGGGAAATGCTGGTATATTAATCGCCAGAATTTTGAATGCAACCATGCAGACGTGAATGCATTGTGATGTTCAGGTATCGGACATCAGTTTGTTGGATGGAGTTCCAGCACATAGCTCATGGTCGATCAATGCAGAGACGATTAATGCTGCCTGTGGATGACGTGGAGTTTTCGTCCAGTGATGTCCCATATGTACATCCTTGGAGATAGATACGGTGATCGAGCAGGCCACGAGAACATGTTGACACACTGTAGAGCATACCGAGTTACGACAGCGGTATGTGCGGCAGCTATATGCTGTTGCAAAACATCCACTGGAATGCTGTTCATGAATGACAGCACAACAGGTCGAATAACTAGACTGACGCACAAATTTGCAGTCGGGGTGCGTGGAATAGCCGCTAGAGCGGCTCTCCTGTCATACGAAATCGCACCCCAGATCATCACTCCAGGTGTATGTCCAATGTGTCGAACACAAAGACAGGTTGGTTTCAGGACCTCACCTAGCTTTCTTCTAACCAACATACAGCTATTACTGGCACTGAGGCAAATCAGATTTCATCATAAAACACAACGGTCCTCTACCCCGCTCTCAAATCGGAGCTCTCCCTGCAGTAACCTATTTCTAAGAATTTTTAGTACATTGCAGCCCCGTCAGCATCTGTGATAGACTAATATATTAAAAATTCCGCCTCAGTTGCGAAAACTTTCTGGTCTTGATCCAGGTTTCGGCTAGAATAATCTAGCATTCTTCAGAAGCATAAAATTACCATAACATGCCAGAGTAAGGCACAGTCAACATTAAAAATTAAAACCTATAGTACCGTGGTACCATGCCGAATTAAAACTACTTTACTGAAGTCCAGCCCCAGCATGACTTCACCACGCCAACTACGTTGGCACTGACCGTTGCACGCGGAATTATACTGAGCACATAGCAACTCGTGCGCGTGCGCATACGGAGAGTCAAGGCTGTATATCATTGTCTGTCTGTATATCAAATGTTAGGAGCTGATAACCGTAATTGTAAGCAAGCTAAGCATTATGTAGATGAAGTTCCTGTGTTTATTAACTGTACGCAAATTGTATTAAATGGTAGGAAATTTACTTGGTTGGGTGTATAAAGTTTTAGTATTACCTTTACGACTTTAAGCACATATGGTCATCGTGTAAAGTATCCCCACCCAACATGACTAATAGCGAGCACCTTACTTGTCTCACTTATTTAAAACCTTTATCATTATCTATAGTTTAATTAGTGTGTAACTGGACGTACAACGCCCCTGTCATCGCACTTAACTACTATTGATAGACATAGGTCAGGCATATTAATTAAAGTGTTGCGGAGGGTAGAGCGTCTCCGTCATCACACTTATGCGCTACTGACCGACAAAAGTCAAGAGTACTAACATATAATCCACAATGTTAAGGTCATCTACGCTATTGACAGACGTAGGTCACGCGTATTACTTAAAGTGTGGCGGAGGATACAACACATCCGACATCACGCTTTAGCACTATTGGCCGACATAGGTCAAGTGTTCTAACATATAATCTACAATGTACCTTTCACGGGAATAATCTTCCACAGGTAACATTGTAAGTAACGTAATATGTGTGTAACGTTATCGTTATCATTGAAAGAGGAAGTATTTAAAGCAGCTAAGTTTTAGTCTACTGTGCTGCATAATTGTTAAATTCAACTATGATGACGTCCAAACTCTCGTGAAAGAGTAGTGGGACAAACAAATTTAAAGGAAAGCGCGAGGCTTCATGTCTGAACATGATACGCGGCAACCAAGAGAGATATATGGTGGTCGATGTAACTGGGATAAATTAAACCATACGTAACAAAGATTGGACACCATCGAAAAAGTTTTTATTCCTCAGCAGCAGCTGATCGTTCAGAAGGTTTTCTGTATCGCATAGCAAGTATTTAAAAATCTGCATCTCCTCTAAGATATCTAACCTTGTTGCTTTTACCTCGCAGTGCAACAACTCTGTATAAGTTGGAGGATTGGGTGCATGGGCCATTTGGACAAGGTGCTCGGCGAAAGACGAACCCCGTGTGCCGTCACCACTTCTCGTTGGAATATGTTCTTTATATCTTGCTGACAACGCTCTCCCTGTTTGGGAGATGTTAAAGCTAGGACACTCACCGCATGTGATTTTATATGACCCGGAGAGAGACAGTTTGTCCTTAGCTATTTTTAAAGAGTGGATTAATTTTTTCTTAAGGCTGTTATTGGTAGAATATGTTGCCTTATAACCATGGTTCTTTAGGAATCGCCCTATTCTGTATGAAGCTTTACCTATAAAAGGAATGGAGATTACGTTCGCATGGTTATCATCTGACGTGGTACCTAATGTAGATAAAGTCGTGCTTCCCTTGTTATTTACTCTCTCTTGTTATAGAGTTGTCTTACAATTCCTGGTTTACACCCATTATTTTCGGAAATCACTTCGAGTGTTAATAATTCGTTCTCCAATGCATTAACAGAATATGGAATAGCGAGCGCTCTGTGTAAACTGGAATGAAAGAAGGCCACGTTATGAGGCTGTGGGTGCACTGAGTCAGCTGGTATGATATTGTCAGAGAAGGTACTTTTTCTAAAGATGTTAAATTCTAAACGATTGTCCACTGTAGTGAGATTGAAGTCTAGATAATTCAGCGTTCTATTAGGAGATTCCATTTCTGGGGTGAAATTTGTCTTATCGTGGAGTTCATTGAAAGTTTGAAAATATCTGCTCTATATCTTCCCGGGAACCATCAACTATGAGAAGTATGTCATCAACGTACCAAGCCGATTCTCTGGGGAATTTTCTCATTTCTTATCTTATCAATCCAACTAATTTCCCAAATTCTTCTGTAACACCATATCTCAAATGCTTCGATTATCTTCTGCTCATGTTTCCATGAAACACCTAAAGACTACAGACTGATTCACAGGAATCCGAGAAAATAATGTAAGTTTTCTGGAGAAGGTTGCTATGTGTTCTGGCCGAGCGAGAAGCACGTTAAACGAGGCGAGGAGGAATTAGAAGTAAGCATTGCTGGGAGTGACAATCCAGACAACGATCAATACGTAGATCACATCCCAGATTGTCAGGTATTGCTAAACAGAGAGGAGAGTAAGATGTTTGTCTCTGAACCCTGATGATCCAGAAAATGACCTGCTCAGTCAGGTTAGCCCATTTATCCGAATCTAAAGTGCATACAGACTACTTCATATATGTGGTAAATGATTTTTCCACTTTGTGAGATACTCTATGAATCTAGAGCATGCCATGTTAAGGACCGTCAAAGAAGACTGGATAAAGGCTATGGAAGTGCCTACCTTTGACACTCAGTTTTAATGTAGTTAACAATTAGTGGGGATTTTGAGTGGTAAAGCTCAGAAACAGACAGCATTTGGGTCCCATCATCTGTCGTATTTTGTGCTCGTGCCAATGAGGCCTTGTCCACATACGCACAGGGGAGCTCCATTCTCCCGTTGCAGAATTTATTTCTACTAGCCAGTGGTAGCTACTCTTACCGTTTCTCAAAAGAGGGATCCACATGGTTCAGATACCGTATTTGCAGTAAAATATGTGCACTTTTAATACGCCATTATGACAATATAATGTGCGAGTAGTAAGGCATACTTCTTATGTGATTTCGAGAGAATCGCACAAGTTTTATGTCTCCATAATGTACAAGTGCGTTGCAACCCTGAGCACGAGCTACCGTCAGTCATATGGTTAGTATTCAGGCTTTTTAATCAGTGGATCACTGGACAGAGTCCCGGTGTTTATTTTTTTTATTTTTTTACAACACTAGTCATATTATTACACTTGAAAGGTTATATGATGAAAAGACAAGTGTATTTGAATGACCTTTTATTGAATATCCAATGTTATTTGGCTGTTCGGTAAATTTTATTATTACAACAAAATATTATACTACTTTTATTTCCGTATTCAAGCTATAAACCTTATCAGATGCCTACAAACTAGTTCGTATTTTATTCACAACGAACGAGAAATTGGTTCTTATAAAGATGCTATTAAAATACATTTAACAATAGAATAACGCTTTGCCCCAACGGAACAAATAGTCCCGCCACGGAAAAAGCCAGATATAACACTACCATACAAGGAACTGTGCATCTAGTATAAACATCATAAACCTGTCTACTTTCCACAATTGTCATATAATGTCATCTTTTTTACAGGATTTGAACTTGATGAAGGACTAATGGATATGGAAATCAGACTGTCAGTTTCTTTCCTAAGAGTTTTCTGGTTATTAGAAACAAACGTGGTAAAATGGACTAATACTGAATCTAGGACCATTTTTTACTGCGTCATTAAATGGTTTGTCTAATGAATTTACGATACCCAGCATATACAGGCAAAGAAATGGTTAACTTTTAGAAAAGCAGAGATCTAAATTAGGCCTAATTTCCTGCTGTTCGCTTGCACAGTCTTACAAATAAATATAACTTTCTAGGATGTGGTTCTGAGAAACACACAGGAATACTTTAGCTACTACGCCCACATACATACACAGTTTTGATCTAGAAATACCACGAATTTTTAATCATCAGCATTTGCTAGAAAACTGGCCAAAGAGGACATCTACATTTGCATTTTGTACAACCAACAAATTAAATTCTTAAATCTTTTGATAGCACAATACACTCACTTTGTTTATATTTTTCTCTTGACAGATGATATGTTGAAAGCCAAAGTAGGGTGTTGTCACTTTACAGTGTCATGCGGTGTTTTTATGCAACCCTACTTCAGTGTCACTGAGCCAGATAAGAAGTTTCCTTTTATAGCTCTTTGTACTTTACAAATTTCATTTATCACTGAAAGAATTTTGTCTGTACTTTACTCAAATCTTAAACTTGTAAAACCTCAGTATTTACGAATGGCGAGTTCGTCTTTTTAACGAAACTCATTTACTCATTTTCATTTTAGTTATTACCACAGAGAGAGTAAGGATATTAAAATCGTTATATTTGTCTGAAAACATCTACTTCAGTACTCAAGCAAAATTTCACTTCAGCACTTCTACTGCATAAATCATACAGTACTTTTACCCACACTTTAAAAGTTAGTCCACAACAATTATTTTGAGACATTTACTCAAAGATGAAAATAAGTGCTTATAAGTGCTTATAAATACTGAATAAAGTAGTTCAGACGTTTTTACAACAGGTTTGCTTGGAACAATCGAACACCAGGAAATGACACTATAGAGCTGAATGATTAGCAATGAAATAACAGGGTGAACGAAATTTTGTGTTCAACACAGTATTTAGTAAAAAAATTAATTTTGAATTAATGGTTCAGACTTCTCCAATTCTAATTATACAGTTCATAACATGCTGGCTGTGTCCGCAGCTCGTGGTCGTGCGGTAGCGTTCTTGCTTCCCACGCTCGGGTTCCCGGGTTCGATTCCCGGCGGGGTCAGGGATTTTCTCTGCCTCGTGATGACTGGGTGTTGTGTGATGTCCTTAGGTTACTTAGGTTTAAGTAGTTCTAAGTTCCAGGGGACTGATGTCCATAGATGTTAAGTCCCATAGTGCTCAGAGCCATTTGAACCTGCTGGCTGTGGTCTTTGAGTGTGGTGGATACTAAGGGCGGATACATTACTTTGCTTCATCAGAGTGTTGCCTCTTTCACTGATGCCTACAGTCTGTGTCTCTTGTTTCGGCTTGTACTATAGATAGCGCGCCAAAAACTCTATCCACCTTTTACGAATCCCACAGTAACTTCCATACAGTGCAAAAGCACTCCACCTTTTACATAACATATCCTACACATTGTCCCTAAGGGTACATCATTTTATACAAATGACAACCAGCCCAAATATATAAAATTACTTAAACAAGCATTTTGATTTCTTTAATTCATGACAAAATATTATTGAGTAAATTATGCATTTTACATATTTCTTTACATAAGTTACAAATATACATTAGCAAAACATTCTAACATCACATACGTCACACTTCCCATGTAGTCTTTGCATATCACAGCTATATTTAGACTAACTTTAAGGGCAAAACATTTTTATGAATTAGATAACTGACTGAATATTAGTGCCACATATGCCCCTGTTTCAGTTACAAGACCAAACATGTAAGCACAATTGAAATATACAAAAACAGATTTTTTCATTAGTTAATCTACTTTCAAGAAGTGTAATCATGAAAACATTTTTATTTTAACTATTACATAAATTTTACGGACATTATACACTGAAATTCCATTACAAAATTTATCATAAAACCATACTTCAACAAGAAAGAACTTTTACATAACTCATAGAATTTTTTTTTGTATTTTTGAAAAAGCTTGCTGGCATAGAGTGGGTACTATGGCAGATCTTTTGGTTCCTATGAAACGTATTTCATAAATTTCTCTTTTTTCAGCTGCCTCTTTCCACCCTGTATAACGTCTTGTGGCCCGCCTTTTTGCCTTGACGTATATGGGCAGTCCTTTGGTGTCAAAATTACAACTTTGCTGTGTCCATAGGCTGCTTTATTTCAATTAACAATTCTGTAATTGACATATTTGTTTCATTTACTTCATCATCAATATTTGTACAAAGAAGCACTTCAGAACCTAAAGCTTAGGAATTAGTGTAGGTGTAACAACATGACAATCAACATGAAAATCTGCCATCATATATCTGTTGGATTCCTTATACTTTTCTAGATTAATATTTCTTTAGATCAACTACGTTTGTGACTCCTAGTTGTTGTCTGGATTTATGATTGACCAGAAAACATGCAGTGGAACTTTGGAAGGATCATAATAAATGTATCTACGTTTGGATATCTCATGGTCTACCTCAATGGATTTTTCATGAGATTTCACGAGGTCTAGTTAACCAGTATAAAATTTTGTGAATTTTAATTTTTCATCATGCCTTTTGGCTCTTACTTCCGTTTTTCTTCTACTTAACTCCCTTACCAATTCCTAATTTCTAACCAAATCCATCTCTTTGATGGGTGAGTATTCTAATATTTCCTCTATTAAACTCTTACGTTTGTAACCTAGCATGATTTCTTCAGCAGTAAGCCAGTGGATTCGTGTTGTACTGAATCTGTAATTACTTCAAATTTTCGAATAAATTTGCCCCAGGTTCTATGATTTTAGTGACAATAAGTCCTACATAGTCTTTGTAACTTCACATATAGCACATTTCTCCAAATTTTGGCTAGACTCACTATTTTCTCATGGCACTTTTTCACTCCACAATGTCCATATGCTAAATGGAAATCATCAATTTGTTCTACTTCAAACTGTGATAGCCAAGAAACCTTCCATTCTTCACAACTACTTCCTTCTTTAATATTTATTTTATAAAATTTTGGTATCTGTAGACAATCATAAGTGTCAAATTTGACCATCACTGACTTCCACACTTTCTCTTCATTTTGAAATCTTCTTTTATGTTTACATATAGTAGCTGTTCTTTTACTACCAGCTACTTCTTTCAAATATAACAGTTTAAATATTCCTTCATCATTTTTTACCAGATCAGTTCCCCTTTTGCCTTCAGGTAGTCTAGAAAGTGCATCTGCAACCTCATTATCAGATTATTTTATGTAAAGTATCTAATAGTCTTGTTGCTGTAGATATAAAGGCCAACGAGGTAACATCTGGTTAAATAGTCTACAACTCTTCAAAAATGTAACGGTTTCATAGTCTGTATGTATTACAATTTTGTGTCCCCATAAATAATTAGGAAATTTTTTCGGTCCCCAAATTATGACTAGTGCCTACTTTTCCGAAATAGAGTAGTTTCTTTCATATTGGGTTAATGTTTGGCGAACAATTTCCCCTTCATATTTTGTTTCCTGAAAGAGATCTACTCCTGTCCCATAGTTAGTACAATTCGTACTCATATCGAATGGTAATTCTAAATCACGGAGGTGCTAAATTTTGTTTTGTAAGCAATTCCCTTTTTATTTCTTCAAGGTCTCTTTGGCATTTGTAGGTCCACACGAATGCACTGTTTTTTCGCAACAAATTATTTAGAGCTTGACTATTAAAAGCTTGCTCGTTTATAAATTTTCTACAAGTCTGCATAAACTAAAAAAGCTTTTAACTGTTTCTTATTCTTTGGAGTAGGACACCTTTTAATAGCTTTTAGTTTCTCAGGGTCCTTCTCTATTCCCACTGTTGTAATAATATCAAACTAAAAATTTAATTCCTTTTTCTCACGAGTTCACATTTCTTAAATTTGAGTCATTCCTGTTTTCTACAATCCAATGAATACCCGTTCCAGTAGTTGACAATATTCTTTCCATTGCGATTTAGCTATTAAGAAATCGTCTACAAAAATTGCGAGTCTACTGCTTTGTTCTCTTCCTACCATCCAATTTAACATACTTATGAACTTAGAAACTGATGTACTTAAGCCAAACGGTATTACCTTGTTCTAGTAACATTTTACAGGGAAAAGGACAGCTGTACACGTTCTCGATTCAGAATTCAAAGCGATTTGCCAGTAACTGGCCGACATATACAGACTTGACAAATATTTAATATCTAACATCTTTGTAACAATTCGTCTAATGATTTAGGACTAACCGTTTATTTCTTAACTGTCTGACTCAAAGTTCTGTCATCAATTACCGCACTTATTCCACCGTCCTTCTTACCTACAATAAGCAGTGGATTATTATATTCACTGTTGCTACACTTTATGACTCCCCATTCGAGAATCTTGTCAATTTCAGCTTGAACGATCTGTTTTTCCGCTGCAGGTACCGGATATCGGTAAAAGAAAATCGTCTTATGTTTGAGTATTTACCTACGATATTTGAAATTTTTACTTTGCCAGGAGTATATAAAAACGCTATAATTTTGTTCTAATATCTGTAGCAACTCATTTTTCTGCATGTGGTATATCAAATAAAATTTTCCTAAATTCTTTTAACTTTTGGTCAGAACATTTGATGTACCTTTGTGATACCCTTCAAATAATTCTGAAAATCCTTCATCTGCATCCATTCCCGTCATCATAGACTGAAATTCCGGTTATGTGCTTTCGTCTGTTTCTTTATCCTCTATGTTTACGGTTCCTTCTTCATTCGTAATGCTAACTGTTTCACATGCACAGTTAATCACTACTTGTTTTTGCTGCAGCCAACCTATGCCCATAATTACTTCGGTGCTAAGTTCTGAGATCACCAGAAAATTGTATGTAAAAACACGACCTTTTATTACAAATTCTATTAAAACTTACACCTTTATGGGTTTACTTTTTCTTCCAAGTGTGACTACAATTCTAATTTCTTGCACAGACACTACGACTATACCTGGTTTGTCTTTTAGGCGTCGTAAAAAGATTGAGATAAAGCACTTATCTGAGATTCAGAGTCCAGTGACACTCTTATTTTACTTCCAGAAACGTCTATCTGAATTATGATTTGTTTAGTTACTTTCATCTCCGTATCGTTTTGTTGTTCCCTTCCAATGAAATGACGCTCATTTCTTTAAATTCCGTGTCAGGTGACTCTTCTTTTTGATCTCAAATTCTTTTACGAACTTCAGTCGTTGTCTGTTGCTATCATTTCGTCTGGTGGTTCCTTTTTCTTTGTATCCGTTACGTCTTCTGGATCCTGTATGGAAATTATTCCTCTTTCGCATGGCTCGTCTTACAGTGGTTTTATTTCTTCTTGAACAGCTTCTTCTGCATGTTTGATACCTCTTTTCGGCAACTTCTTACAAGGAATGTTCTCATTTTTTGGCATTATTATTTCTATCAGACAGTAATTATCAATAAGCTTCGTTACTTCTGATTCTAAATCACTTGATCGAATGATATCTTCGTCTTCAATTAAATCGGTATCTTAAATGTCACTGTGAGATTCCAACAGAATAGTCCTTCTTAATTTCTTCGAGCATTATAGGTCATTACTAGTCTCATAGTTGATGCATGCACTTCTGAATTCGTTTAATAGTGACGCGTTCCTCTTGCTTATCTGTATTAGCAGTCAGATTATTTTCCGTAAGTTTCAGTTTATCTTCAGTCAATTGTCCTCATCTTCCCTGCCGCCATCAGCTTGCACTTCATGTACATTGTAACCTTTGTGGATTTCTATCAATCGCAGAAATTCATTTTCTTTTAAGTCAGGCTTGTGAATGACAGAAAAAAATTGCACACGTTCTTTGTCACGGAATGACTTTTCAGCAACATGTAAATTTTTATCTTTCATTTCGCCTCCATTTACGACCTCTCTATTTACCCTAAAGTCAGCTACAAACGCCCTTTGCGCAGTGCTTTTGGATTCATTTGCACTGGCAGCTCGCGAACTCTGCGAGGCTCCATTAAATGAAACTTTCTCCTCCACTTCGTTGCGGTTCCTAGCCACGTTTTCGGTAGTAGTAACTTTATCTCCTTTTTTATTTACTGCAAGTTGTCTGTCCATTGCCTCTGAACTTGTTACAGCGGGTGAATCACCGCCTACTCGCTTAATTACTGCATCAGCCGATTGCGGTCCTAGTTCAGTGACCGGCTCTGTGACGTCACTCTCAGTCCACGCTGCTATAGAAGTTGCTCTTTCTATGACTGCCCACCACAGCTGCTCCTCAGTGCACGAAAAGCGCCTGTTCCTAGCCGACTCAGACTCACATTCTGTATCATCTGTCACGGCGGTCCTATTACCCAGCGTCGCACCCCTATAGTACAGCACTTCTCTGTCTGTGTTCAAAATTATTCCTGCATTTGGTCCTTCTGTCTACCCGACCCTTAACGTTCGTAGCTATTAGTTTCCTCCTCTTTATTGGAATTTTTTCGGCCGTGTTACCTCTTCCGCGATTGTTCGAAGAAAATGTTCCTCTACCTCATCCTTTATAAACAGTATTAACCTGATATTGGTTATCATTCTGCTCACAATTGTTTTTTCGACTGTTCCTGTTGTGATTTCCTTGCTAGCTTATTTAATTTAATCGTGTGGCTAGGGCCCCACGCCGTGCAGGCCGTTCGCTAGGTGTCGGTCTTTCAATTAGACGCCACTTCGGCGACCTGCAGTCCATGAGGTTGATAGGATGATAATGATGACAGCACAATATCCAGTCCCTGGGCGGAGAAAATTCCCCGACCCAGCTGGGAATCGAACCTGGGCCCAGAGGATTGATAATCCATCACGCTGACCATTCAGCTACCGGGGGCGGACATTTTCTCGCTAGTGACCTGCGTCAATTACTTTTTCTAAAAATTAAGAACAAATTAGGTGGTTACTACCCACAAACTTCTTGGAATCTTCTGCTAATTTCTTCCAGACCTCCTATGCGATTTCGGAATCACTCCTACGGTTCCTTAATGAACCAGCTTCCTATACCATGACACAAAATTCTTTTATAATCATTCCGCCTTTACCCTCGAACATTCTAATCAATATAAATTCACGCCAAAGACTGTTTTGTATTTGTTCCGACCAATATTCTCCAAGAACGTTTGTCTAAATTCACCTAACGTCATTGCACCACTGCTTAGATTAATTCTTCATCGTTTAGCATCTCTTGTAAAAACCACTAATCACAATGTTTACGTTCTCCTTATTTGTAAGGTTATCAGGAAATAAAATATCGTAGTTCTTTACAAAGTCCTCAGGGGATAATCCACTGTGTTTTCAATGACGGTCAAATTTATCTTCACCCTCAAGTACCTTGTTATATGCTCTTCAGTTTACAACGTAAGTAGTATCACACTTCGTATTCCTTTCCATGTCACTAAATTTCTCTTGTAGGTTTGAAGTATTACCACAACACTGCTCTTCACAATGTTCTCCTTTTTTCTTTTCTAGAGTTTTCTCAGTCTCTTGAACAGTTATTCTTATTTGAAACATCCGTTCTTCTTTTACTTTAATTATTGCTTTCTTTACCTGGTAAACCTTTTCCTCAACCTTCGATGCCACCTCAGGTTCGACCTGTTCCTGAATTTTCTCTGTTTCAGTTTCAAACCTATCATTAATGTAAACAATTTCTGCCTGAATTGTGCTAACAGTTTCATTTAAATTTTTTACGTTTTGTTTTATATTAACGAGTTCCTCAATTAGAAAACTTATTTAGTTGTTCACTTTTTCTAACTCGTTATTTTTTACATTTGTTCTCTCAGTTTTTTAGTTACTTCAGTCTGTTCCTGACTAATTCTAGTTTGGTTTTCGAGTTTTTCCTTTATACTTTTTACCTCTGTGTTTGCATCTGTTCACTGAAGGTTTTAGTATTTTCATTTTGTGTTTGCATTTGTTCAATCTAAAATTTAGCGATTTTGTTTTGTGCTAGTAGCTGTGTATTCATACTGTGCAGCAATGCATACAAATCTGTCGACAGTTGCCTGCCTTGCTCAGTGCTGTTATCTGTTCCTATGTCCTTCTCCTCTGAATCCACTTTTCGCTTCTCGATTTGAAATGTGCTTAACAACATAAAAGTTAAATCCCCAAGGTCCACATTCTCTAACTATCATACTGATAGCAAAACTGATTCCTCTCTGACCTGCTCACTATCACTGTTTACTGAAATATCTTCACTCCTGCTTTACTTCCCTATACCGCATATACCTTTCTTTGTCCATGCTCAGTAACTGTTTAAACCACATATATTACTATTTCTACTGCTCTTTCCCCTAAATGCTATAACAAATTCGAGCCTCCAAAAACTTTGTACTTCTTTAAAAAAAAATCCCTGTCTGTGAAATGTACAACAGTACTGGCTACTTCTGAATTCTTAAGTATTAAGAAAGCCCTGTCACCAGACGCCACATTTAATGTTATACCCTAATAGAGCAAATAGTCCTGTCACAGGAAAAGCTCTGTATAACACTATGTATGAGGAACTGTGCATGTAGTATACATGTCATAAAAGTGCGTCTTTTCCACAATTGTCGTATATAATGTCACCCCTTTTACAGGAATTTACCGTGATGTACAACTAATTGACACGGAAATTTGGTTGTTAGTTCTTTTCCTAAGCGGCCTCTAGCTGGTAGAAAGAAATGCGGCAAAAATAGAATAATATTGATTCTAGGACCTTCCTGTACCAAGTACATTAGGTGATTGTCTAATGGATTTACGGTCTCCAGTTTATACAGGCAAATAAATAGTTAAATTTCAGAAAAGCAGGACAAATAAATTTGGCCTACTGTCCTGCTGTTCCCTTACACAACTTCACATATAAATATAACTTTTCAGGATATGGTTTTGAGAAAGACATACGAATATTTTAGCTACTACATCCACATACAGGGTGTTACAAAAAGGTACGGCCAAACTTTCAGGAAACATTCCTCACACACAAAGAAAGAAAATATGTTATGTGGACATGTGTCCGGAAACGCTTACTTTCCATGTTAGAGCTCATTTTATTACTTCTCTTCAAATCACATTAACCATGGAGTGGAAACACACAGCAACAGAACGTACCAGCGTCACTTCAAACACTTTGTTACAGGAAATGTTCAAAATGTCCTCCGTTAGCGAGGATACATGCATCCACCCTCCGTCGCATGGAATCCCTGATGCGGTGATGCAGCCCTGGAGAATGGCGTATTGTATCACAGCCGTCCACAATACGAGCACGAATAGGCTCTAATTTGGTACCGGGGTTGCGTAGACAGGAGCTTTCAAATGCCCCCATAAATGAAAGTCAAGAGGGTTGAGGTCAGGAGAGCGTGGAGGCCATGGAATTGGTCCGCCTCTACCAATCCATCGGTCACCGAATCTGTTGTTGAGAAGCGTACGAACACTTCGCCTGAAATGTGCAGGAGCTCAATCGTGCACGAACCACATGTTGTGTCGTACTTGTAAAGGCACATGTTCTAGCAGCACAGGTAGAGTATCCCGTATGAAATCATGATAACGTGCTCCATTGAGCGTAGGTGGAAGAACATGGGGCCCAACCAAGACATCACCAACAATGCCTGCCCAAACGTTCACAGAAAATCTGTGTTGATGACGTTATTGCACAATTGCATGCGGATTCTCGTCAGCCCACACATGTTGATTGTGAAAATTTACAATTTGTTCACGTTAGAATGAAGCCTCATCCGTAAAGAGAACATTTGCACTGAAATGAGGATTGACACATTGTTGGATGAACCATTCGCAGAAGTGTACCCGTGGAGATCAATCAGCTGCTGATAGTGCCTGCACACTCTGTACATGGTACGGAAACAACTGGTTCTCCCGTAGCACTCTCCATACAGTGACGTGGTCAACGTTACCTTGTACAGCAGCAACTTCTCTGACGCTGACATTAGGGTTATCGTCAACTGCACGAAGAATTGCCTCGTCCATTGAAGGTGTCCTCGTCGTTCTAGGTCTTCCCCAGTCGCGAGTCATAGGCTGGAATGTTCCGTGCTCCCTAAGACGCCGATCAATTGCTTCGAACGTCTTCCTGTCGGGACACCTTCGTTCTGGAAATCTGTCTCGATACAAACGTACGTACTGTAGTTTACAAATTTCATTTATTATTCAAAGAATTTTGTCTTTACTTTACTCAAATTTTAAACTTGCAAAATTTCAGTATTTATGCATGACAAGTTCGTCTTTTTAGCAAAACTTATTTATTCACTTTTACTTATTACGACGAAGAGAGTAAGAATATTAAAATCGTCAAATTTGTCTGGAGACATCTACTTCAGTACTTAAGCAAAACTTCACTTCAGCACTTCTATTGTATAAATCATACAGTACTTTTACCTGTACTTTAAAAGTTAGTCCACAACAATTATTTTCACGCATTTATCCAAAGATGAAAATAAGTGCTTGTAAGCGCTTATAGATACTGAATTAAGCACTTCAAATGTTTTTATAATAGGTTTACTCGGAATAATCGAACACCAGAAAGGACGCTCAATTGGTGAATGATTAAGAACAACATAACAAGGTGAACCAAGTATTATGTTTAACGCAGTATTTATTCAAAAAAGTAATTTTAAATTAATGGTTCGTACTTCTACAATTCTAATTATACAGTTCCTAACCTGCTGTCTGCAGTCGTTGGGAGTAGAGGATAGTAATATCGGCTACACTACCCATGGTTCGGTTCACAAGTTTCTTTCTTTCGGTATGGACTAATTAATTCTTCTTGTCGTCGTTTTTGTGGTATCAACATTCGATACCACAAAAAATGGTTCAAATGGCTCTGAGCACTATGGGACTCAACTGCTGAGGTCATTAGTCCCCTAGAACTTAGAACTAGTTAAACCTAACTAACCTAAGGACATCACAAACATCCATGCCCGAGGCAGGATTCGAACCTGCGACCGTAGCGGTCGCGCGGTTCCAGACTGTAGCGCCTAGAACCGCTCGGCCACTCCGGCCGGCTAAGGCGCTTCGTAGCGTATGGCCTAAGTGAGGCCTCAATAGTCATTTGTTTATAATTATATGTATGCAGCCAAGAAGAATCCTGTACAACCAGTTAAGTACAATATATATTATTTTTTACCAACGACTTCTAATTATTTTAGTCGTTGCAGATCCAGACCATGCAGCCAGCACCTTATCGACGTTACTGACAAACCTGCTGTGATTTATATGTTTCTATTTAGCGTTGGCTACCAGTCAACATTGGCGACGACTCGTTCGTCATCATCATAACAGTTTTAACGTCCATAACATAGCCCAACAGCTTGTACCAAACCTGTAAAAATTCAGCGGTCATCATCCGAGGCTGCTGTGCAACTATTTCCAGGCGAGGCATAGCCTGCTCCTTCCGAATGTGACCTCTTTCACTGCTGCCTATAGACTGTGTCGTCTCGTTCCCGCTCGCTCTACAGCCAAAAGCCCAAGCCACCTTTTACGCTTCCCACAGTACTTCCGTACACTAGAAAAGCACCGTATCTTTTACATAACATCCATCCTACACATTGTCCCTAAGCGTATACCATTTTATATAAATGACAACTTGCACAAATGTGTAGAATTACATACACGAACATTTTCATTTCATTAATCCATGACAAAATATTATTTAGTATATTATATATTTCACACATATATATATACGTAAGTCACAAACATACATTATCAAAGCACTCCAACATCACATATATCAAACTTTTCATATAGTCTTTGCATATCACGGTTGTGTTATGCCAAACTTTAAAGGCAAAAACAAATTTTAAATTAGAAAATAAGTTAAATTATAAAATAGTGTTACAATACCTCGCTATTTTCGGCTCAGATATTTACTAAAATGTGTCGTTATGCATTGTTTGCATCCAAATTGACGAATGAAAAAGAAATTTGAACGCTAGCTGCATGGCTACCGCCATCGCGAGCTGAGGGTAACAACACACCGGTATATTCGTATCACTGACACATAAAACTAACTTCTCTTGTGATTTTCTCGAAATCGCCTAAGTACGCCATACTACTTGCACATTATGTTATCCTAATGGACTATTAAAGTGTTAAGTAAATCTGTTTCTGAACGTCGTAGCCTCCCCTTGTTAGAAAGAGTCAACAACCCTAATTAGCTTGTCACCAGTTGGTGTCACGCTCCAAAGGACAATAGAGCAGGGTGACCTCTTCTCGTTCCACCTCGTGAGTCGTGTCCCTTGCCCTGCGATTCTCAGAATATGGAACCGCTGCAAGGCTCAGCTCTCTACGATTATGCATTCGCTGTTAATTTTAGCCTGTGGGAAAACGTCATCTATTACCCAATGTCCTCCCATTGCTTACGACACCTCACCTTACGTTAGAAGAAGCGCAGAAGGCACCTGTCTAGAAAGTCCTGCTCAAATACAGTACACTTGGTTAAACAGTTTCCTACCTGGCCTCTCAGTTCGCCTGGTGGTGGCAGCACTTGCCTTTCGAAAAGACCCTTACCACCACATGACTAATGGCCCAAGACTGACCCTCTCATTCTGCTCCACTAGGCTTTCCTTAACATGAATTAATAAGATTTCTGTAATACTTAAGCAGAAGAAATTAAGAATTTTAGTATTTAGATACGGTAATCACTGACGTAACTTTATCAATACTGCTACTTCCATTTATCGAAAGAAGTTAATTCAAATTACACGGGTTTATAAGTTTAATAGAGTACGATTACAATGTGTAGCAGTTTTGATAAAATCGGTCACATATGGTCAATTCACCTTTGATTTCATTCGTCTTCCATTGAGTTTGAAATCTCGTAGTGGAAGAGACTGTTGGGTAAGGTGCAGGATAGCCGGTCCGGTTAGCCGGGCAGCCTAACGCACTGCTTTCCGGAAGCGAACGCGTGCCGGTCCCCGGCACGAATCCGCCGGGCCAATTCGTGCCGATGTCCGGTGTGCCGGCCAGTCTGTGGATGGTTTTTAGGTGGTTTTCCATCTGGCTGGGCGAATACGAGCTGGTTCCCCTTACTCCGCCTCAGTTACACTATGTCGGCGATTGCTGCGCAAACACTTTCTTCAGGTACGCGTACACCATAATTACTCTACCACGCAAACATTGGGATTAGACTCGTCTGGTGGGAGGGGGGGGGGGCACTGGGGGGCGAACCTCACAATAACCCTACGTTCGGTGTGGGGCGGCGGTGTGGTGTGCGGACTGCTGTCGCCGGTTGTGTACTATTGAGGGCTACGGGAGGGACGAAGCCTCACCGTCGTTTCTATGTTCCCATTTCCATACGATACCAAGGTAAAGGATTCTTGTCATGGATTCATACTACCACGCAATACATTCACACTCACCGTAAGCCGCTACACAACCATGCTAATTACTGGTGTAAAGGCAAAATTTATTTCATGGAACATCATATTTTAAGAGAGCACCATTAATGTAATTAATTTCATTCATCCTTCTATAGCAACTTCAAAATTAGTATCCTTTGCAGATATTTTACATTTACACTCATTTTCTATATTAAACATGGCATTGCCTGAATATTATCACTCATTCACGAATGGCTTGCAGATTAATCCACTTATACTTCTTATTGAATAAAAGTTAGTAAATCACATCCACCCTCACTTTAAATAGTGGAATAATAAGTATCATTCATGCTCGTCGACAACATAAATATGTTTACGTCCATACACAAAAGGGTGAACATTAATAAAACCGACTAACTTCTCGGGCGAATTACTGTCAGGAAATGAAGACAAAAAGGTCCTGTGAGCATATGTCCGGGAATGCATCGCTGCCACGGTAGACGTCGCTGATGAATGACGGTTCCTCTCACCACGTGCTGTGCGTTCCTTGTGCTGCAGGCTGTGTGACTGGATGCAACGTACTGTAAGCAGCAGAATGGTCCGGTATTTTTTCAGGAACAAGCCGAGATGGTATTTGTGCACAGCGAAGGTGATGGAGACGGTCGAGAGGCAGCACGGCTATACCAAAACAAGTAGCCTCACAGGCACCAACCACGTCACACAAAATTTCGAAACAATTTGGGTGTTTGTTTGATCATGGGTCCTTTCAGACAAACGAACGTGCAGGGAGGCGGCGAACTGTGCATATATCAGATCTGGAGGAGCAGGTTCTGCCTATCGACCGTTTCCATCTGTCTGGCCGAACCCAAACACCATCTCGATCTGTTCCTGACATGAACACCGAACCATTCTGCTGCTTACAGTACGCTGTCTCCATCACATGGCCTCCAACACTCAAGGAACGACGGCACTTGGTCAGAGGTGCTATGATTCGTCAGCGTCATCTATATATACAATATCAAAACACGGGTAATAAAAATGGGTATATATACCCATAACCAAACAATCATTTTCTTTGTGGGTGTTCACGTGCACAGAAATACACCCACTTCTGTAAAGGGACGCACATAAAAATGGTGTAAGAATCAGACTAAAACACCGAACAAGGTTTACATCCTCCACATGGAATTCAGGACTACATAATATTATCAGTCAATAAAAAACTTTATAACTGGTGTACAATAGTTAAGTCTTTACACCTCTGATAGCGTTATTTATTAATTCGCCATCAGACTGGCAGGTCTGTTACACTGGAATTGTAACATAGCTTCACTGTTCATTACTAAGGCCCACAGGCCAGGCCTCTAGAAACAAAATTACAAAACATACAACACTTTCAAATTTGCTGATCAGTTCCTGTAATAAAAACCTGACACACAAAAACTATCCCTCGTTCGAGGTTTTCATATCTGTTTGTCACACGAGATAGTTCCTTTCACGAGTCTGGCACAAGCAAAATGAAGGAACATTACAATATTATGGTTCACTAGTACGAGACTACGTTCACTGGCAGTTGACATCTGACTTCGTATAATTATTAGACGAACCTGGAAGACTCATCTCAGCACAAAGTTTCTCCTATTTATTTTCGTCATAGATTAATGTACATTCACTCAGCAGGTATACATGATCACGACCAATTTAAATTCAAAAATGTTCAAGTCTGTTATTTGGCTTCTATCATTCTTGCATGTCTTAAATATGTACAAGTAGACCATGTGGTGTCACCGCCAGACACCACACTTGCTAGGTGGTAGCCTTTAAATCGGCTGCGGTCCGTTAGTATACGTCGGACCCGCGTGTCGCCACTGTCAGTGATTGCAGACCTAGCGCCGCCACACGGCAGGTCTAGAGAGACGTCCTAGCACTCGCCCCAGTTGTACAGCCGACTTTGCTAGCGATGCTACACTGACAAATACGCTCTCATTTGCCGAGACGACAGTTAACATAGCCTTCAGCTACGTCATTTGCTACGACCTAGCAAGGCGCCATTACCAGTTTATATTGAGATTATTATTGATGTATCAACAAGAGCGATGTACACCAATTATGGATTAAAGTTAAGTATTACATCAACTACGTACTTTATTTGCTACTATTAATTCCCTTAACTGTTCCAGACCTCGCGCCAGCTTGCGTGAGCTTGCACGCGTGTCTTTCGGCTACCCGTCGCTGTGGATTGGCTGTCTTGCCAGTCCACAACAGACACTATGTCATGGATGTTCATTCTCTTCATTAGCACCCCAAAGTTCAAGAAAATTTAAGCAGATTATAGTGTTCTTCCACCTGCTGAAGAGTTTGAATATTATTTAGTGCATGATCGTGAAATGCATAACGTTGCTCCTTGTCCCTGAGCAAGCAACATTAGTTTAACATGTGGTGTTCACTCTGTTTAAGATTTTCCTGTGTCATATGTAAGCTTTCTCTCATGAACAGCATTTTGATTTCATTCACAAAAGTCGTCAGTATTCAGTCGGTGATACAGACAAAGATAAGCTCTTTGGGTTATATGTGCAATACGTAATACATATCTCTAGAGCGTGCCCTTGCAGAACACACGTGAAGAATTTCACCTCATACACCAGATCGTGTGAAATAGGTCCGGCTCATTTGCTGTCGGTGTTGGGCAACCAGCTGAAAGAGTGCGCATAGCGTATCAACAGCGAGATTACAGGACGGCTACAGGCAGAGTCGTCTTATGCTACCAGCAAGAGATTGTGGTTCCGATGTGGCAATGAGTGGAAATCCTGTAATGACAACTAAATATTTGATTGACAATAATATGTTTGTCTCCCAGGAAAGAGTTCCCGAAACTTTTGTTAATGCATAGGAAATATTGTTTCATAAAGCAGCTGGTTGTTTCAGAATAAGCCGGCCAAGGTGGCCGAGCGGTTCTACGCGCTACAGTCTGGAACCGCACGACCGCTACGGTCGCATGTTTGAATCCTGCCTCGGGCATGTATGTGTGTGATATCCTTAGGTTAGTTGGGTTTACGTAGTTCTAAGTTCTAGGGGACTGATGACCTCAGAAGTTAAGTCCCATAGTGCTCAGAGCCATTTGAACCATTTTTTTTTTTGTTTCAGAGTAGGTATTTTAGGGATAACCTCACTCAGTCTGGCTGCAGTCCAATACAGGATATTTTGTGGAAATAAAGGTAATTGTAATTTAGTCGAAGTATTTGATATTGATTGAGGTCATAATAGAAGTGGTACTAGGGTATCCCTATTTTTCGGCGAATACCTGCTACGTTCTACTTATAAAGCAAGATAGAATAGGTACAGGACATACACCATTTATCGGTATGTAATTCACTTCCGTTTGTAATAATGCTATTCCCACTCATCTTATCTTAGTCTTTTCTTGTTATTAAGATGTGCAGAAACAAGTTCCTTTCCCAAACGTGAGGCTCATCCATCTGTGTCACAGGTGGTACAGCGTGAGACATTTCCTACTCTCCGTGATGGACAAAGAAGTGGCATCGCTGAGACGCCTACAGAATGTCAACAAACAAGTACATCCTTCTTTGTCAGACATCGATCACTTGTCAGAGCGAAGAGCAGAAACTAAATATGGAAACACTACAGGCGGCTTCGGTAAGCCGAGCGTGAAGAAGTGTCAGTGCTGTGGGACATTGACGTCACACCTAACCTATCTCACGTACTCCAGGTATGGCCAAAGTGACCTTCCCAGAGCGGCTCTGGTGTGACCAACACCTTGTTCTCCAGGATTATTATTTCAACCCAGCTTTCTGTCCCTGCCACGCTTCCTCTTGATGCATAACTAGGACAATCTCGAACATTCTCTTTTTCCTATAATTAATTTATGAAAATTAAATCACATCACTTACATACAAAATCTCCGCTAAGTTTCTCAGGTACTGGCGGAAATAAAGCCGTGAGGAGGGACCGTGAATCGTGCTTGGGTAGCTCAGTTGGTAGAGCATTTTCGGGCGAAAGGCAAAGGTCCCTTGTTCGAGTCTCGGTGCGGCACACAGTTTTAATCTGCCAGGAAGTTTCAATTTTCTCTTGTTTATAACTATTCTCAATGTTTATTTCTTCGTCTCAGACATAATTTCCATTTTATTTTATCTCCATACAAATCATGCACGACCATGGTGGGGCAGGCCTCTTACATAATACTGGTCCATTATTCGTTCAAGTATCCATTCTGGTACTGCGTTAGTAGGGTGCTGTTATTCATTCACTCATGGGCTACGTTATTACACTTGAGATGTCCACGTATTCTGATGCGAACCAGTGGCTATTACCTTCTAGCTCGCATCCAACTACTGTGCCTAAGCATCTAATGTGACCACTCTAATCGCGCTGCCAGTATAACCCTGTCAATCTTCTTGTTCAGCCTCGCTTATTCTTTGATTAACAATTTTTTGTTTACTGCTCAGTTGCCATTTCTCTTCCTGTAATTCCGTTTACCTTTTACTCTTGCTCTTTCACCTATTATAACTACTATTCTTCTGTACCATACTAACCATACACATAATACGCCTCACCTTCAACACTAAAAATACCACAAAACATAATTCTTTTATCCCACACATTAATTTATTATATTCTATCATTCTTATCTCCTTAGCATGCTATAATCCTATACCTACAGTACTGGCCATTAAAATTGCTACACCACGAAGATGACGTGCTACAGACGCGAAATTTAACCGACAGGATGAAGATGTTGTGATATACAAATGATTAGGTTTTCAGAGCATTCACACAAGGTTGGCGCCGGTGGCGACACCTGCAACGTGCTAACATGAGGACAGTTTCCAACCGATATCTCGTACACAAACAGCAGTTGACCGGTGTTGCCTGGTGAAACGTTGTTGTGATGCCTCGTGTAAGGAGGAGAAATGCGTACTATCACGATTCCGACTTTGATAAAGGTCGGATTGTAGCCTATCGCGATTGCGGTTTATCGTATCGCGACATTGCTGCTCGCGTTGGTCGAGATCCAATGACTGTTAACAGAATATGGAATCGGTGGGCTCAGGAGGGTAATACGGAACGCTGTGTTGGATCCCAACGGCCTCGTATCACTAGCAGTCGAGATGACAGGCATCTTACCCTCATGGCTGTAACGGATCGTGCAGCCACGTCTCGATCCCTGAGTCAACATATGGGGACGTTTGCAAGACAACAACCATCTGCACGAACAGTTCGACGACGTTTGCAGCAGCATAGACTATCAGCTCGGAGACCATGGCTGCGGTTACCCTTGACGCTGCATCACAGACAGGAGCGCCTGCGATGTTGTATTCAACGACGAACATGGGTGCACGAATGGCAAAACTTCATTTTTTTTCGGATGAATCCAGGTCCTGTTTACAGCATCATGATGGTCCCATCCGTGTTTGGCGACATCGCGGTGAACGCACATTGGAAGCGTGTATTCGTCGTCACCATACCGGCGTATCACCAGACGTGATGGTATGGGGTGCCATTGGTTACACGTCTCGGTTACCTCTTGTTCGCATTGACGGCACTTTGAAGAGTGGACGATACATTTCAGATGTGTTAGAACCCGTGGCTCTACCCTTCATTCGATCTCTGCGAAACCCTACATTTTAGCAGGATAATGCACGACCGCATGTTGCAGGTCCTGTACGGGCTTTCTGGATACAGAAAATGTTCGAATGCTGCCCTGGCCAGCACATTCTCCAGATCTCTGACCAACTGAAAATGTCTGGTCAATGGTGGCCGAGCAACTGGCTCGCCACAAGACGCCAGTCACTACTCTTGATGAACTGTGGTATCGTGTTGAAGCTGCATGGGCAGTTGTACCTGTACACGCCATCCAATGCCCAGGCGTATCAAGGCCGTTATTACGGCCAGAGGTGGTTGTTCTGGGTACTGATTTCTCAGGATCTATGCACCCAAATTGCGTAAAAATGTAATCACATGTCAGTTCTAGTATAATATATTTGTCCAATGAATACCCGTTTATCATCTGCATTTCTTCTTGGTGTAACAATTTTAATGGCTCGTAGTGAACTTACACATCTTGGAGTTTCGTCTTTTCAGTGGCCTGTGTACTAATTATTTCGTTATCCATCATTCTCATACTCCTCGTTTTTGTAGTACCTACAAATCTCATTTTCACTTGGGTTTTGTCATATACGTTAGAGGTCTTTTCTCTTAACAATACAGTAAAACATAAAACACTTCTACACATTTAACTCTTTCCAGACTTCGTATACTCATGTAAGAATCGTGCATCTTCCTAAACATCACCCTCATGCCCCTAGCTCAACGCTACCTCGTAACTGTGTCAATCACAAAAATCCATACCCGTCCAGTGCTATTTCGAAACTAACTCAATTAATCAAAAAGAAAGCAAAATCTCTAATCTTCAATGTTTTCGGCTCAGTGCTACCTCGCAACTGGCTCAGTGAAATCATCATCAACAAAATATGCATGTCATTCTCATCATTACCACGGGTAACTTCATCCATTTGTTTGTACGAGTCTTCTTCCTTTGGCGTATTCTTTATGGTTCCCATGACTCACCTGATGACGACTGGCTCTGTCCCATACAAAAGAATACTCAATTCGATCCTACGACTCTTACAGACTACCTTTAGGTCACAAATACACACTTTCTTCCAAAAGACTTGAGACTGGATGTACCGTCTCTGCATCTTCTTACGCAATGTTTTGCTGTTAAATATCATCATGTGAGAAACAGCTGTCTCCTCTTCGATTTGTATCTTCTCAATGTTTCCAGTTCCACAGCATTGACATGTATTATTCTTCGCACGTGGTATGACCCACAAAATACATAAAAGAAGTTGTTGCTTAAGCATTTGCTTTTCTTAGATCTTCTCCTTGATTTCAGTAACACTTTATCTAATACAGCGAACTTAATTTTTCCTATTGACCCCTTCTTGTTTTCAAAACCCTTGTCTGGTTGCATACACATTTTCATTAATATTCCTCATATTACACAGACAACCTAACCTACAAGAAAATTATTTAGGTGGCATAACAATACGTTCTAATCTCACCAACACTTCCTAACACCCCTTTTACATGCTTCCTTTCTACACTGAGATTTCTCTGTGTGGCTGTATTGATAGGATGTCCACTGACAATCAGAATTCTCAATTCCATTCACGTTATTCAGATCTCAGAGTATCATATTTGAAAGCACAGTTCATGACTTACAAAAGTTATGGATTGAATCAAGCGATTATGGGAACTTGGAACCTACCAACCGTCAATCTGAAAAAAACTGAAGTAGTGGAAAGAGATAGCACCGGTCGCAGTCGTGAGCAACCTCGGAAGATATGGATTCTCAAATTGCCAAGATGCAAATGAAACTTGACAAGGCAGAAATGATGTCAAAATCTTATAGTGGGGACACGTAGGTGCTAGGGAGCGAGGACGTCGGTGAAGTGACATTACAGTGTGCTGGTGGACAGGCCACCATTGCGAACTTTCGTTCATATGCTCAAGTGAGTATTGACGGTGAGCTTGGAGAACTTCACCGCCAAACATCTGGTGGATAGTGCCTCGTAACAAACCAGTCCTGCGACGTCCCGGTAAACATAGATTCGCAAACGAGCCATTCATGGAATAACTTTGAAATATGAGTCGCCACTGCCTTCAGGGTCAAATATTGCTCCTAGCAGTACAAATACTTTTGAAATGTTAAGTTTTCGGTTAAGTCCTCATTTATTGCGACCATATTTCAGCCATAGCACATTTTGCTATCTATGCAAGATCACATCTAACACGTGAGTGTGATCCGAGAAAGACAGGTCGAGTGCGGTCTGTAGGCTGGCCTCCAAAGTCACCTGACTTCGTCTTCGAGATATTTACTGTAGTTCTCCTAAGTTAAAACAAATACTATACATATACATACTTATACATACGCCCCCCCCCCACACACACACATATACTACTATTGTAATTACTATTGTAATTTCTATTACTATGCAGGGAAATAAGTTTGTAATCAATCAAAGCATGTAACAACTTCAAAAAATATTATTACAAACTTCAGACTTTTAAAGAAAGCAATAAAATCAACGACATCTCATGCAACCAAAACGACTGAACACTAAACTGTAACGTGTAATGTGGTGAAGTAGTTTTGTATTTTTGCTAAGTTAGACCACGAATGAAATTTAAGTCCAATTAGTGTCTTAATCGGGAAGTCCCAATTTGAAATGCACTTGTGCTAACTAAGACAAAATGTTTCGTTCTGAAGTCAGTGCATGCTCGTAATAACACATTCTCAATCACGAGGGGAAATCAAACATGAGCCGAAATTGTTTTTTGTAAACTTTGTTGAATCATCCAAAACAAAAACATGCTCATCTAATTTTTTATACAGTATCCTGACTTTGCTACGCATTTTTTCCATCGAACTGGCAATTTTTTGATGCCATCCGGGAAGAGGGAAGTCTGTGCAGCCGCTTGCATGCGAATTCCTCTACCTCTGTGTTGTTCATCAAACTTGTGTCCTCCAAGACCTTCCTTCAGCATTCCAAACATACGGTAGTCGCAAGGTGTTGGATGTGGACTTTAAAGAGGATGTCCCTGATCTACCCTATGAATTTCTCCCAGTTTTCGCCTTGTTAAAACGGCAGAGAGCACGGCATGCAATTTCCAGTAGTTCAGTTCATCAATGACGATGGCTTTAACAATTCCATAGACTATTCCTACCATCGAAGCAATTTCGGAAAGTTTTATGCCACGAGCTTCTGCAATGAGGTCCTGTGAGGCACGAATATTTTCTGGTTTGATGCTCGTCCGTGGTTTGCGGTGGAGTATTTTTTCCACAGCTAGCTGTCGTGTCGCAAATATTTTATGCCATTCATACACTTCGGTCTTCGCAAGTGTTTCTGCCCCAAAATGCGCAAGCAGGCTCTCCAAAAATTTCCGCAGCATTGACGGTCATGTGCTGCGCAACACACCTGTGTACCGATGGTGTTGAGCCACAGTCACGCAATATTTTTGTAGAGAATAAACCGCTGTTTGACTGGGCTGCTGTTTTGGACTGCCTTAACAGATACGGTATGTTAATGGTTTAACAACTTTTAGCATTGTACTTGATAATGGCATAAAAGCTGAAATCTAGATATATTGTTTAAGAACTTTTGTTTTTGTGCTTGATAATAGCATAAAATCTGAAATCTACATAACACTGAAGAAAAAAATAAATAAAAAGCACTCGTGTACCTGTTGCTCACACATCGTGGCGTGATTCCAGCGGCCGCATCACGCTAAGTGCGGCGTCACAATGATATTCCAGACATCACCACCAAAATCCTGTCAAGGTTGCGCCTATTTCCGTCTACTACCACAGTTGACAGATTTATATTCCGGTTCATATTTGATACACGCTCCTATTTCATAAAGAGATCGTTTGTTGAATCATGTTTTTTGGACAGCTTCTAGTTCTATTAATGCATACACTCACCTGCATCAGTTTTCCCTGTTATCATATACATTCACCTGTGTCAGTTTCCGCAGTAAATTATGGTATGCCCTGTGTATGAAACAGCACCAGTCACTATGGTTACTTTTCACTCCCCGAATAAAACTACATTTTTCTCGCTGTTAGTTTTCCACTCTTAACATTTCCTGACACAATCCTCTATAGGCTTTGAATTGTTTCATTCAAATATTGGAATATCTTTTAATTTCCATTACTTCTTATAATTATCTGTTGATCACACAGAAAAATGCCTTTCATTAATATATGAATAATAAAAATGATGGTTAAGTCAACTGCTCTACAATCAGTCGACAAACAGAAGAGGAAGTAGGTGAGTCCACATACTGTCCACCAAGCTACGTCATAAGATGTACCTGTAGGTTAATTCTTATAGCAAAGTGAAACTAGCACATAGCCATCCATAACTCTCACCCGAATACAAGCTCAGTTGGCATAATTGTGTTGTGACGCAGACGTACAGAGCCAGTAGGAGCGCTTCCGTTCTTGGTGATTTTTGTATCTGTGATGACGTTGGTGCTTGTCACATTGACACCTACTTGTAAGTGGACCCAGACATCAAGCAGCAAGACGCAGAGAGCAATGTGTGTTGTGGCATTTAGCGTCTAGCGAGAAAACGGAGCTTTCCAGACCCCATTTCCTACGCTAAATTAAAAGACCTTAGTCCCCACTAAAAGTTCTCATAGTCTGTAAAGGGAGTTCAGTTACTCCGTGTAGATGCCACACATCTGAATAACACATGAAAAACAACATTTGCAATTCGTAATGCTCTTATTAGGCATTGAGTGTAAAACACTTTATTGTATGACAGGGGGAAATTATTGCAAGTTAAAATAAAGGACATACCCAGCATTTTTCGTGCTTACTCTTACATACCTGGCACCACAAATTGCACTCGGTTTTTGGCTTCGTCAACCAGCTTGCCCCCACCATTCTGTCCTTGGCATCTTCTTCCCTTGCTGCATGTAAATGACGATCCTTGGCCACCTGGTCTCTCTACCTCGTTTCAGGTTTTCCTAATGATTTTCACCCTTCAGGTTTCTTCTCTAACATTTCTATCGGTCTTGATCCCTCTTCACTTCTACAGAAGTGACCGTCCCATCTCACCCTGTTTGTCTTGGCTTCCGCAACGCTATGTGGTTCATTATACACCTCCTTGAGCTCCCCATTTTTCTTCTCCACCATTCTCCTCGGTCATAAATTGGTCCATATATCTTTGCAGCCTTCTCCCTCCCAAAACCTTTATCTTTCTCCCTGTATACTTATCTATTCTCCAAATTTATGCCCCATTTAATAAAATTTGTCTGATTATTGTTCTATATATCGTTATTTTGGTTCCTCTTGATGAAATTTTGGATGACAGTAGTTTATTGAGCGAATGTGCTGCTCTGAATGCCGCATTTATCATTGACTATATTTCTTGTTTTCCGTAGTTTCTGTAATTTACTCCGACACCCACATGTTAAAATTCTTCAGATTCTTCAAACACATGATCATCAATCTGTACCGTTCCCCTCATTTTTGTCCTGTAATTTCCTTCTACCCCTATGAACTTCGTTTCCTCGTCATTCATATCTAATCCAATTCCTTACAGTTTAAAATATCTTTCTTGACAGTAAATCATGTCATCTAGATTTTTCAGCGATTAATGCCGTATCATCCGCAGAGGGTAGTACATTAATTTTTATTCCTGTGCTAGTTCCCTCCTCTGCTTCACTAGTAGCATTCAGTGCTTCTTGTATTATTGTATTGAACAAGAGTATGATATTCTAGCTCCTTGCCTGATTCCTGTTTTTATGTCAAAAGCCATGGAATATTTTCCATTCATTTTCGTTGTCCATTTAGAGCCTTCTTGTGTAACTTTTACGAGATTTATAATCTTTGTTTGCGAGTCCTCTCTCGGGCATAGGAGTGTGTGTTGTCCTTAGCGTAGTTTAATTAGTGTGTAAGCCTAGGGACCGATGACCTAAGTAGTTTGGTCCCACAGAACCTTACCACAAATTTCCATATTTTTCCGAATTTCCTTCACAACATTTCCCTCTCTATGCTATCGTAGAACTTCTTAAAATCAGCTAAAAGCATTGCCTTTGATTTGTTGTATTCCCAGTATTTTGACATAGGTTCCATTAGCACAAATATCTGATCAGTGATGATCGATCGCCCATAAATCAGTAAATTCAGCACAGTGAATATGTAATATCTTACTAACTACAAGCAAATTTATCTTACATCGCCAGGCTCGACTGTAACTATGAAGCTGCACACGTCGATTGGCGGTTCAATTAAATGAGCCACGATTATTGAATGGAGAATCGATACAAGTTCAGAATGGCCATACTGTGGCTTCACTACACACACTAGAAAACAGAGGTTCGTAGACATTTGCTGACACAGTTCTGATAGCGCCGAAGCATAGGCACAGTTCACAGGAGACGGAAGTCTCTTCATCTGCCCGACTGTTGACACGGGCTGTGTCACCGCGAGTAGGCAGCACAACGACGTTACTCCAACAAGAACTTCCCCGAAGTGGTCAGGATCCGACCTCGACCAGGAGTGCACTCCTGGCCTGAGGAGACGCTGCTTCAGTGCAGTGGCGTGGCGGTGGCACCTCGGAACTACGAGGGGCACGGCTTCTTCCTAGCATCTCACTGACGCCTGGTGATACCACTTTGCTGTGCACTGTCTCATGCTGCGCTCGATACTCGACGACACTGCAGTACCCACCTGTTATCTCTTTTAAATACGGTTCCCATCTTTGCTGGAGAATCTTGGAGCACAGTTTCTAGGCTGTGGTAATTAATGAGATGCCTCTATAATTTCTGCATTTCTGTTTACCACCATTTTTATGGATTGGTAATATGATCACTTCTTTCCACTCAGGTGGCATTCCTTCTTCATTCCAAATGTTGGTCAAGAGTTTGTGTACTTTTCTGGTGATTGTATCTCGTCCCTTCTCAAGTAGTTCAGTTGTTGTTCCCTCTCTCTCAGGAGAAATTTCATTACAATTAAATGAGAAGTAAAATAGATATATTCTTCTCAGTTAACTGAATTAGCCTTTCTACAGAATTCTGCCCAAGTGCACCTCTTTTTTTGGACCTTTGTCCCTCATCAGCGCAAGGTCGATATGGGTATCAACGAATTTGGCATGGTTAGTTCAAGGGAGGCCGGATTCCCTTCCTGTCGCCACCTCTTAAGTTCCCAGGACGTAAAATGTGTACCACAATTCTCTACGAGTAGTGTCATTCACGTGAAAGCAAAACTTCTCTAAATGTTTGCGATTGACGTAACTGAGGCAGTGCTTCGATACCAGCCCGGTGTTCACCTACTGGGTTGTGGAATACAGCCTAAAAACGACATCCAGGCTGCTCGGTATACCGAACTTCTTCTTTAAATAGCCGGGCCTATTTGATCTGGGACCGGCGCACCTTCCACGTCCTGGAAGTAGTGCTTTAGTGATCACGGCTATCCGGACGGGTTTTTTGTCCACGTGCCCACCACACTGAAATATAACAGCCTGCTAATCTGTATAAACCACTTCTCATACGTTACTATATTAGTATAAAAGTTTCTAAAAATGTATGTGGGTTTTGGAGATTTGGGCGAAAAACCTAAATGTGCTACGGGTGTTCAGTAAGTAATGCAACACATCTTTTTCGCGGCCAGTTTCGGTTGAAAAAAATGTGAAATTTATTGTGGGACGTTGTTAAATATTCCCGCTGCAACCACTATAATTTCATGAAGCTTAGATAGGCGGCATCGCTATACGTAGTCTTCAAAATGATGTCTATAATAGAAGGGCGTTCCAAGCACGTAGTGTCATTGAATTCCTTTTGACGGGAAACCAGAACATCGCAGATATTCATAGGCTCTTGCAGAATGTCTATGGAGTCCTGGCAGTGAGTGAAAGTATTGTGAGTCATCATCTCTGCGGCTCCTGCAATGTTGGATCGCGTGGACACTCTCATTGAGGTGATCGATGGATCACAATCAAGCACCCTGCACTCAGCTGGACTTCTCTGCTGATAGTCCTGACACATTCGTCCACCAGTTCATGTACTTAAAGGTGAGTGGAGCTGGGTTCCTCGCCGCCTACCATAAGACCACAAAGAGCAACGAAGAACCATCTGTGCAGAATTTCTTGTGCGTTAGTGGGCTGATAACGACTATTTTTTGTCGAGCATCGTCATAGACAATGAACTGTGGGTTCTTCACTTTGTACCAGAAAGGAAATGCCATACTATCTCTTCTCCAAAGAAAAGATTCAAACACGCACCGATGAAGTCATGGCGACGGCCTTCTAGGACTCTGAAGGTGCTATTACTTTGATGTGTTCCCTCATGGTGGACCGAACAACTCTGACGTCTATTGTGCTAACCTGAGGAATTTGAAGAAACGAATGCAACTTGTTGACGCAACAAAAATTCAAACGAACTTCTCCTTCTCCATGACAACGCAAGGCCTCACACAAGTTTGCGCATGCGAGAGGAACTCACAAAACTTCAAGGGGATGTTCTTCCTCATCCCAATCTCGCGCCTTCCATTTTCCTTCTGTTTGGCCCCACGAAGGGTACTTTCTGCGGAAAGCAGTGCTTCGACGATGGGGAGGTTACACATGCAGCAAGGCGTTGGCTCTGACGTCGACAAGTAGAGTAGTGCCATGTGGACACATAGGGCCCCCCAGGTGGTCTAAGACGTAAGGCCGTTGGATCGAACGGAGATTATGTTGAAAAATAGGGTTTTGTAGACAAAAGAGTGGGGAACAATATGGTGTATTGGAATCCTGGATAAAGCCCCTCGTATTTTGTCCGTAGCTTCCATTTTTCGTGTGATTCTATTCACCGTTTCAGACGTATCAGTTTGTATCGTGATGAGTAAACTTCATGTCAGGTTTCGGTGCGGCGTCAGGCATAGTGTGATTCTTGGCCTACTGAGCTTGAATCAATATGTCGCAAATAACTCACTCTGGACGACGGTCTAATTGCGCCCGGGGACACTCTACTGGCAAGTACCAATTAGCGCTGTAATGGGGCTCACTCAATTAGGGAAGACTTTTGAAAGACATTCCTGCCGTGTGGGAGGATTTTCTCTGTCCACGAATGCTTGTTCGAACCTTGATTAACGGCAGCGGGTGTTACATATTCTTGTTGGAAATACTGGCTGACATTTTTTTCTGCTTTTTTGTAGGACAGAGAGCGGTTCGCTATCTAGTTATGTACAGCTTTAATTGGAATTCCTGCTCGTTACCAGTCGGTGCGGCAGGGCGTAATTGGAGCCGGCGCGAGAGGAACGCGAGGGTAATTCCCACGAGGCCACTGGCACTGCCCCCATCCCGCCCCCATCCCGCCCCCGCCGCGAGCCGCGCATCAATCAGGCGACCCGCGACGCGCCACGCCATATCGCCCCCGCAAAAAAGAACGAACCCCAACCTGTGAGTCCCACAACACAGACTGCTGACCTCCACTTCCACTCTGGGTACGCAGTTGTTACCTTTATCACTGTTGAAACTTCACGTGACTAGTACATGCATTTTTTGTAAGCAGTGCCGTACAAGATTATTTGCAAGTAGGCCTACGTGCAGAGTTTCAGAAGACGACTGCGCGGAAATTACAAGACACACAGAATAGCGACACATACAAGGTGATTCAGGTGCCCCTTACGATGTCATTTTATGCAACCTGCAATGCATTTGTCCTTCAAAAGCCAAGCGCGAAATGTTCATATTCTTTCGCTTGCTACGTGCCAACTACTGGCCCTACAGAAAAATGGAGAGGACGTTTCTGTTGGAAATTTTATTTGGTTAAATTTTGTAGTGGGATACGTTTTCGCTAAAGGCAACAGTACCAAAGTGACCTTCAAACACCCCCCCCCCCCCCCTCCCCCCTCATCCACACTCATCCGTCATTGGTCAGAATTTCTTGTATGTTGTTCATGGCATTACCTCCTACCATTGCACAAAACTTTGCATATGCACTATTTCCCACATTCGATCTTTTTTGTTCTTCATCCACTGGCCTTATTACGCTACCGACATAGTCGAGCACTTACGAACTGTAAAACTGACATATGTCTAAATTTTACCTAACAATTTTTTGAATTTTAAAAACATAAAATAAACAATTACAATGTCTATTTGTCTGATCGTTTAACAAGGGAACTAATGTGCTTGTAAATTTTATGTTAGGATCGTATAGTCAGCGTAATTGATTTTAGCATAAAGTTTACAAAAGTCGTTTTTCTTTCATTACCTTCATGGGCTCGTTTAAATCAGAAATTTTAATGAAATAAATGACTACGCTTGTGGCGTAAAGCCTAGTCATTAGACACCAAAAAAGGTCGAATGTCAGGAACAAACTAGAAATCACGAGTGGTCAGGGATGAATGTGGGGACAGAGGTACGTTTGAAGGACACTTTCGTACGTTTCTCTCGGATAGCGCGAAAACCGTTGCCCTCAGAGGAACGTTATCCCAGTAGAATAATTAGCTACATTAAATTCCTTCAAAAAGTTCCTGTTGATTTTTTGCTGTAGGAGTAATAGTGTTTACGTAGTGAGCGAGAAAATATGAAAATGTCTCACGAGGCTTTTGAAGATCAGATATAAAATTGCTCGTTGCATGAAACAACATCGGTAGGGGCAGCTGGTTCAGTCCGTGTAGAGCATATCCCCAAGTTCCGATTCGTAATCCTCGCCGTGGAGCAGTTGCGGAATGCGTCACTAGGGGGCAGGACCGTTATAACATATAACGGAGCGATGCGTCCGCTATGTGTCCTTGAATTCGCTAAATGTAAGTCAATAGTGCCGGTTCGGCGAGTATTTCGTACCAGGCGTCTCGCAAACGTTCCAAGAGAGAAAACAATCCTTAGGTCATAGAAAATGGGAGCACGGGTGCAGACCTGAGTTCTAACCAATTGGGGGAGCCTTATCTCCTGCAAACTGATTAAATAAAGACTATGCAAACTTAACTGAACAATATGTTATTGACATTGATTCCAATTTTGTGTTGTGAGGTCCTTGCCCTCCAACACAGAATGAGTCATTTTTACCTCTAGTTTCCGGATGACAGAGGGGAGAAGGTGTGTGGGAGCGGGTAGGGGAGAGCTGGGGGTTTTCCCAGAAGGGGAATAGAGGCCTGAAACTGAACTGGGGAAGGGGTGACAAAAACGTGTCCCTTTTCCCAGAGGGATAGGGGAGGAGGCGAGGGAGGTGGAGGAGTTGGGGTTCCTCAGAATTAGGGATTATCCCCAGGAGGTCGTAAATCAATCAGCTGCCACAATTTAAAAATGAACATACTAATTCGATATCACGAGAAGAACCGTTTGATGTAAAAATACTCTGAAGCGCCAAAGAAATTGTTATAGGTATGCATATTCAAATACAGAGATATGTAAACAGGCAGAATATGACGCTGCGGTCGGCAACGCTTATATAAGACAACAAGGGTCTGGCGAAGTTGTTAGAACGATTACTGCTGCTACAATGGCAGGTTATCCACATTTAAGTGAGTCACGCTGCGGTCGGCAACGCTTATATAAGACAACAAGGGTCTGGCGAAGTTGTTAGAACGATTACTGCTGCTACAATGGCAGGTTATCCACATTTAAGTGAGTCTGAGCGAAGTGTTATAGTCGGAGCACGAGCGATGGGGCACAGCATCTCCGAGGTAGTGATGAAGTGCGGATTTTCCCGTACGACCATTTCACGAGTGCACCGTGAATATCAGGAATCCGGTAAAACATCAAATCTCTGACATCGCTGCGGCCGGACCTACAAGAACGGGGACCAACGACGACTGAAGAGAATTGTTCAACGAAACAGAGGTGCAACCCTTCCAGATATTGCTGCAGATTTTAGTGCTGGGCCATCAACAAGTGTCAGCGTAAGAAACCACTCAACGAAACATCATTGTTATTGGCTTTCGAAGCCGAAGGGTCAATCATGTACCCTTGACAAATGAACACCGCTTTCCTGGGCCCGTCAACACAGACATTGGACTGATGATGACTAGAAACATGTTGCGTGGTCGGACGACTCTCGTTTCAATTTGTATTGACGGGATGGACGTGTACGCCTGTGGAGACAACGTGATGAACCCATGGGCCCAGCATGTCAGCAGGGGACTGCTCAAGCTGGTGGAGGCTCTGTAATGGTGTGAGGCGTGTGCAGCTGGAGTGATATGGGATCCCTGATACGTCTAAATACGACTGTCACAGGTGGCACGTACGTAAGCATCCTGTCTCATCACCTGCATCCATTCATGTCCATTGTGTATTCCGAGAGACTCGGGCAATTTCAGCAGGACAATGCGACATCCCATACATCTAGAATTGTTACAGAGTGGCTCCAGGAATACTTTTCTGAGTTTAAACTTCCGCTAGCCACCAATCTCTCCAGACCTGAACATTGTTGAGCAGATGTGGGGTGCCTTGTAACATGGTGTTTAGAAGAGAGATCTCCCCCTCATAGTCTTACGTATTTATGGACAGCCCTGCAGGATTGACGGTGTCAGTTACCTCCAACACTACTTCAGAGATTAATCGAGTCCATGTCACATCGTGTTGCGGCACTTCTCCGTGCTTGCGGGCACCCTACATGACATTACGCACGTGTATCAGTTTCTTTGGCGCTTCAGTGTATTATTAATAATATGTACATATAGCCAGTCATACTAAGAGATTTTTGAATACAGTAAAATGAATTGGCAACCAATAAATCATTTAGGCTCCTCTTAGATTGAAATTTATTAGTCGTTAAATTTTCATGACTGTTAGCGAGTTATTTAAAATGTGTGTTCCTGAATAATGGAAGCATCCAGGATCGATATAAGTGACTTTAAATCTTGATGAAGACTACCCTGGAACTAAGCTGTTTACTTTAAAAAGAGATATAATTTATAAAAAATATTAAAAATTTCCCGCGACCACTGAGGTCGTGAAAGACGGAGCACCAGTTCAGAGTAGAATGTAATGGGGAAGGGGCACATACCATTTTCAGTGGAGCAAAGCATTTGTTGTGAGTGGCTTAGGGAAACAAGAGAAAACATAAATTAGTACGGGCAGACAAAAAGTTGAGTTTCTGTCGTCCAAAATGCGAGTCCAATAACTTAACCCCTCTCCGTTCAACGAAATCGAAATTTCCTGCCGGTGGAGGAAGCGTCGCAAAATATTTCCGAAGTCGATCCGTCTTTACGGCTGACGCGCGCAGCGGCCGGCCCGGGATCACACAGCCATATGGCAGGAGATTGCCGCCATAACAGCGCGACACGCTCCCAAAATGTCCGCCGACGCCAGCGCCGCAGCCGGAAGGCCGCCGGTGGAGTTCGCCTGTCGGCTTCCACGAAAGCTGCGGGACGCGAGGCAATATCCGGCGCTCAGCGTTGCACACACACACACACACACACACACACACACACGAGAGGGGCACAGAGCTCGAGGCAGGGCGACCAACCTTGTGTCTCTGATGTCTGCATCCTACCTGTTCGACAATCTTCACATAACTCTCTTTCTAGAACATAGCATATCATGTTATAATGTTATGCTATGCAGAACGCAATACTTGTCCAGTAAACAAAGTGATATCATATGTATTTTAACATTTACATTAATCGACCGGCAACTGACGCTCCGTTATTCCCAAGTTCAGCTCTAGCTATACACGGTCCAATCACACTAATGTGACCACCGCATATGTTCGACGCAAAGTACGGTTACCACTTGCGGGTGGCAGGTGGCATCATTGGCAGTGGAGAGTTCATAAAGCGTGTCGGCACCATGCGACCGATGCAGTTGCTGTAATGCGGAACCGGAGCGATTTACACTACTGGCCATTAAAATTGCTACACCAAGAAGAAATGCAGATGATAAACGGGTATTCATTGGACAAATATATTATACTAGAACTGACATGTGATTACATTTTCACGGAATTTGGGTGCATAGATCCTGAGAAACCAGTACCCAGAACAACCACATCTGGCCATAATAACGGCCTTGATACGCCTAGGCATTGAGTCAAACAGAGCTTGGATGGCGTGTACAGGTACAGCTGCCCATGCACCTTCAACACGATACCACACTTCATCAAGAGTAGTGACTGGCGTATTGTGGCGAGCCACTTGCTCGGCCACCATTGACCAGACGTTTTCAATTGGTGAGAGATCTGGAGGATGTGCTGGAGGGGGCAGCAGTCGAACATTTTCTGTATCCAGAAAGGCCCATATAGGACCTGAACACGCGGTCGTGCATTATCCTGTTGAAACGTAGGGTTTCGCAGGGATGGAATGAAAGGTAGAGACACAGGTCGTAACACATCTCAAATGTAACATGAACTGTTGAAAGTGCCGAGCAAGATATGACCCGCCAGTATGGCGATGAGGAATACACGCTTCCAATGTGCGTTCACCGCGATGTCGCCAAACATGGAGGCGACCATCATGATGCTGTAAACAGAACCTGGACTCATCCGAAAAAATGACGTTTTGCCATTCGTGCACCCAGGTTCGACGTTGAGTACACCATCGCAGGCGCTCCTGTCTGTGCTGCAGCGTCAAGGGTTACCGCAGCCATGGTCTCCGAGCTGATAGTCCATGCTACTGCAAACGTCGTCGAACTGTTCGTGCAGATGGTTGTTGTCTTGCAAACGTCCCCATCTGTTGACTCATGGATCAAGACGTGGCTGCACTATTCGTTACAGCCATGCGGATAAGATGCTTGTCATCTCGACTGCTAGTGATACGAGGCCGTTGGGATCCAGCACGGCGTTCCGTATTACCCTCCTGAACCCACCGATTCCATATTCTGCTAACAGTCATCGGATCTCGACCAACGCGAGCAGCAGTGTCGCGATACGATAAACCGCAATCGCGTTAGGCTACAATCCGACCTTTATCAAAGTCGGAACCGTGATGGTGCACATTTCTCCTCCTTACACGAGGCATCACAACAACGTTTCACCAAGCAACGCCGGTGTGGGTGAGAAATCGGTTGGAAACTTTCCTCATGTCAGGACGTTGTAGGTGTCGCCACCGGCGCCATCCTTGTGTGAATGCTCTGAAAAGCTAATCATTTGCATATCATAGCATCTTCTTCCTGACGGTTAAATATCGCGTCTGTATCACATCATCTTCGTGGTGTAGGAATTTTAATGGCCAGTAGTGTACCTGACGACGAAAAGAGGATTATCTTTGGATTTTGTGTCAAAGGTGGGAGCGTTTCCGAAACGGCTAACTTTGTGAACTGTTTGCGTGCCGCCGTAGTTAAAGTGTACCGTGCATTTCAAAATGGAGCTACGCAATTCTGACGCTGAGGCAACTGTGGTGCACGAAGGACCACAGATGATGCGGAGATGTGCACAGGCCAATAGACGTGCAACTGTGGAGCAACTGAGAGCGCAAATGAACCGAGGGGCTACCAACAGTGTCCTCTCAACGACCGCTTGGCGAACTCTGCTGCTTCTGGGCTTCCACAGCCGCCACCTGGTTCATGCACCCACGCTTACTGCTGCTCATTGGCGACTTAGGCTGGAATTGGAACGGCAGTATAGTCTGTCGGTAAACTGAAGAGCGACCGAGCGAATCCCACTCTGCCTACCCAGCCACGTCACAAGGCACTTCTACAGGCTATTTCACAACGCAATATTGTAGAATTTTTCGGAACACGTATTACGTTCGAGTATAATGTCTTTTCTTGAGACTAGAAATCTACTCTGTAGGAATCAGCATGGGTTTCGAAAAAGACGATCGTGTGAAACCCAGCTCGCGCTATTCGTCCACGAGACTCAGGGGGCCATAGACACGGGTTCCCAAGTAGATGCTGTGTTTCTTGACTTCCGCAAGGCGTTCAATACAGTTCCCCACAGTCGTCTAATGAGCAAGGTAAGAGCATATGGACTATCAGACCAATTGTGTGATTGGATTGAAGAGTTCCTAGATAACAGAACGCAGAAAGTCATTCTCAATGGAGAGAAGTCTTCCGGAGTAAGAGTGATTTCGGGTGTGCCTCAGGGGAGTGTCGCAGGACCGCTGCTATTCGCATTATATGTAAATGACCTTGTGGATAACATCGGAAGTTCACTGAGGCTTTTTGCGGATGATGCTGTGGTATATCGAGAGGTTGTAACAATGGAAAATTGTACTGAAATGCAGGAGGATCTGCAACGAATTGACGCATGGTGCAGGGAATGGCAATTGAATCTCATTGTAGACAAGTTTAATGTGCTGCGAATACATAGAAAGAAAGATAGATCCCTTATCATTTAGCTACAAAATAGCAGGTCAGCAACTGAAAGCAGTTAATTCCATAAATTATCTGGGAGTACGCATTAGGAGTGATTTAAAATGGAATGATCATATAAAGTTGATCGTCAGTAAAGCAGATGCCACACTGAGGTTCATTGGAAGAATCCTAAGGAAATGCAATCCGAAAACAAAGGAAGTAGGTTACAGTACACTTGTTCGCCCTTTGCTTGAATACTGCTCACCAGTGTGGGATCCGTGCCAGACTGGGTTGATAGAGGAGATAGAGAACACCCAACGGAGAGCGGCGCGCTTCGTTACAGGATCATTTGGTAATCGCGAAAGCGTTACGGAGATTCCACAACGCAACATCGGCCCTGCCGCGGCGCGAGCTATAAATCTGTGGCAACACCGTGAACAGATAACTTACGTTTATTTTTAGACAAATGCGTTAAGACCACAAGGGATACAAAAGACGATAGCATCTTCTGAAACGCAACATTATAGAGTAAATAACATTAACGTAAGAACGGAAGTCAGGATCCTACTACAAACGTAGAAGCAAATGCCTGTTCATGTGAATGTACTGGGTGATCAGAAAGTCTGTATAAATTTGAAAACTGAGTAAATTACGGAATAATGTAGATAGAGAGGCATAAATTGACACACATGCTTGGAATGACATGGGGTTTTATTAAAACAAAAAAAAAAAAAAAAATACAGAAGTTCACAAAATGTCCGACAGGTCAGAATAGCAATAATTAGCATAACAAAGTAAGACAAAGCAAAGATGACGTTCTATACAGGAAATCCTCAATTATGTCCACCATCATTCCTCAACAATAGCTGCAGTCGAGGAATAAGCATGTCCGGAGTTATGGTGAGGCATTGGCGTCGGATGTTATCTTTCAGCATCCCTAGAGATGTCGCTCGATCACGATACACTTGCGACTTCAGATAACCCCAAAGCCAATAATCGCACGGACTGAGGTCTGGGGACCTGGGAGGCCAAGCATGACGAAAGTGGCGGCTGAGCACACTATCATCACCAAACGACGCGCGCAAGAGACCTTTCACGCGTCTAGCAATTTCTTTTGGTTTTAATAAAACTCCATGTCATTCGAAGCTTGTGTGTCAATTTTTACCTAGCTATCTACATTATTCCGTGGTTTATTAAGTTTTAAAATTTATACTGAGTTTTTGATCACCCGGTATGCTCCTCTATTGCTATTCGTAAAACGAACAACATATAATGCAATCAATCTGTATAATTTAAGACTTGTTCTAACTTGGTGTTTCTACTAAAATGTAAAAGTTCTCTTTGAAGGGTAGCATTGAAACTTGAATTCTTCCAACACGAAGAGTGTTTCAAAAGTAACGAGCAATTTATAATTTTGTGTATTGTATTAGTCCGATTTGCACTACTTTTTTGTCACTTTCTTCGTAAACATGTCTGAAAAGTATGTGTACAAAGTTGTGCATATTCGGTATTTACTCTGTTGTCAGCTGTCAAAAAGGTTACATGTGTTTTGGTAGCATCAACGATTATTTGTTTCGTGTAAAAACAGATTAGAGAATCTGTGTTAAATTTTGTTATTAGAATGAAATAGAGTGTATGAAATTTTTAGAAATGTTAAATATTGATTTTGATGTGCCTGTTATGAGTAAACCAAGGGCATACAAGTGGTTTAAACATTTCAAAGCTGGCCTTATAGGACAATGGTTTTACAAGCATGGATGAAATTAAAAATGCACGTTAAGAGACATGTAAACTATCCCGACCAAACAGTTCCTAAAGTGTTTCGGGAATTGGAAAAAGGACTGGAATAAATGTATAGTATGTAATGGGGAATATTTTGAAGAGGATATCATTGCTGTAAATTAACAAATAAAGTTATTACCAAAAAATAAAAATTAATATGTGAACGCACCTCGTATGTCAAGTTTTTACTTAGAATTCCAGAATCGGGTTACACGTTTCAATGTAAATTCCAGCAAAATAGCTATTGCGCACGTGTTTTGAGCAATATGGCTTAGAATCAGGTGAATAGTAAACGAGATAGAGATTTAGTGACAGAATACATTCCAATGCTGCTGTTCCATAAGATCAAAGGTTTTACATGATTGTGAAACTGTCTATAACGATGGGTTTCCTCCCAAAATAATTAGTTTTCCTTCGTAGTGATCACAGTAACCCAAGCGGCCTGCTTTCACGTTCCTTCCTTATGCGTCCTACTGTGGCGAGGCTGACATTTGCGTGAACAGCAGCCCTTTGGTTGAGACTGCTAATATTAGCCAACAGTTCTTCTTGAGCTGCCTCTTTAAAACACGCTGTAATAACATTAGAGACGATCAAACGCTCGTTACTCCGCTAATACTTCCTCTTCTTCGTATTCTGCACATTTTCTTGCAGTTCAGGGCGGTTATCCATCACTTCCGAACACCGAAGTGTATCAGTGAGAATACAAAGTTAAGTTACTGGCACTAGCAACTAAGATCATACGAACAGAAACGACGTATATCACTGCACGTCGATCCAGCGGGCAACTGATTTTGGGTACCCTGCAGGCCGATGGCAGCGTTCTTCCGGGAAAGGCCACTTCCCCCACCAAAAGCGCTGCTCGCTCTTGAGTTTGTAGACATACTATACCGGAAGTGGACGTCCCCGGAGTGGCGACAGGTGAATCATGCTTTATGCTTCATCGGATGCATGACATTTGGCGTGTACAGCGTGAAACATCTGAAAACTAACACCGTGCAAGAATCGTCGGAAGTGTGTGGGCCGAAGGAGGGAGCGTTATAATCCGGCGAATGTTCTCCTGGTGATCCGTGGGTCATCTCGTCATTCTGGAAGGCGCAGTGTATTAACAGAGGTATGCAAATATCCTACCCATACATGATCCGAAGAGCACCACGACGTGTTTATCGTATTCCCCCGGCCATCAGGCTCCCCGGATTGAAACCCAGCCGAGAATCTGTGGGACCTCATCGATCGAGATGTTCACGCCACTGCATTTCAACTGACAAACGTAAATCAGACGTAAATTAGCCCGCCACGGCACTGGAGTCGGTATGGCTCCACACTGCTGTCGGCACTTTCTGGTACCTCATTGACTTTCTTCCTGGAGGTCTCGAAGTAGTCTGTGCTACAAAAGGAGGTTTCCTGACATTTACAAATTCTTTATTAATTTTACACAGAACATTGTTTAGTGAAACATGGACGATAAATAGTTTGGACAAGAAGAGAATAGAAGCTTTCGAAATGTGGTGCTACAGAAGAATGCTGAAGATTAGATGGGTAGATCACATAACTAATGAGGAAGTATTGAATAGGATTGGGGAGAAGAGAAGTTTGTGGCACAACTTGACCAGAAGAAGGGATCGGTTGGTAGGACATGTTCTGAGGCATCAAGGGATCACCAATTTAGTATTGGAGGGCAGCGTGGAGGGTAAAAATCGTAGGGGGAGACCAAGAGATGAATACACTAAGCAGATTCAGAAGGATGTAGGTTGCAGTAGTTACTGGGAGATGAAAAAGCTTGCACAGGATAGAGTAGCATGGAGAGCTGCATCAAACCAGTCTCAGGACTGAAGACCACAACAACATTGTTTAGTGGAACTGATCTGTCTGGCTTTGTAGGCGTGATTAATGATGAGTTTTTGGGTGTTATGCCGAGCTTTTTATTCCATTTTACGCACAATTCGATGACGGACACTGTCGCTATATTCAAGTTTTGTGAGCTGACATTTATGGGTACTCACTGCCTGATGTCCCTTGCTCCTCTCTTTGACTGTTTGAACAGTCTGCCACATATAACACACGCTGGATTCGCATGGAATGTCGTACACATCCGGCCTTCTAATATTATCCTATTCGACATTACTTCGTAAAGAACATCAGTGACACACTCGATTGAAACAACCAAGCGAATTAGGTGTCAGCGACCACTGCCTCGAGTATAATCGAGAAATGAAACACGTCGATTCAAGAATCACGATAAATGGAAACTCCTTGTGGTTAGGGCCTCCCGTCGGGTAGACCGTTCGCCTGGTGCAAGTCTTTCGAGTTGACGCCACGTAGGCGACTTGCGTGTAGATGGGGATGCAACGTGATGATAAGGACAACACAACACCCAGTCCGTGAGCGGAGAAAATCTCCGTCCCAGCCGGGAATCGAACCCGAGCCGTTAGGTACGACATTCCGTCGTGCTGACCACTCAGCTACCAGGGGCGGACAGAATCGTGATGCAAACGGTAAGTTTCTGGAACAGGGTAAGTAAGAGGCCTATCGAAATATAGTTGTCGGAAAATTTCATAAACCGTGACGGAGATCTCAATTTCAACATGCCTTATGATATGGCCAACAGTTTATTTGGATCCTGCCAATCATCTCATCTACCAGAGAATGTGCGTTTTACGGAATAGCAATGAAAAGCAAATGAGTGCCATCAAAGTCCGAAGCGGGCTAAAAATAGCAGCGTGCCACCATAAAAATAGTTCTTACTTTGGTTGGAATCCTAGGGATCAATTATGCTTAGAAATACACTGAGGTGACAAAAGCCGTGGGATACCTCCTAATATCGTGTCGGATTTCCATTTACCCAGTATAGCACCATATGGCATCGACGCAACAAGCTGTTGAAAGTCCCCTGCAGATAAATTGAGTCATGCTATGTCTATAGCCATCTATAATTGCGAGGGTGTTGCTGGTTCAGGATGTTGTGCACGAACGAATCTCTCCATTATGTTCCGAAAATGTTCGATGGGAGTCGTGTCAGACGATCTGGTTGGCGAGATCAATCACAGGAATTGTCCAGAATGTTCTTCAAACCAATCGCTAACAATTGCGGAGTTGCATGACAGCGATGTTTGGGAACATGAAGTCCATGAATGGCTGCAGGTGGTACCCAATTACCCAAACATAGCCATTTCCACTCAAAAATCGGATTAGTTCGACCAGAGGACCCAATCAATTCCATGTAACCACAGCCCACACCATTATGGAGCCACGACCAATTTGCACAGTGCGTTGTTGTCAAAATGTGTCCATTGCTTCGTGTGGGTCTGCGCCACACTCTAACCCTACCATCAATTCTTTGCAGCTATAATCGGGATTCATCTAACCAGGCCACTGTTTTCTAGTCGTCAAGGGTCCAACCGATATGGTCGCAAGCGCAGGAGAGGTGGTGCAGGCTATATCGTGTTAGCAAAGGTACTTCTATTGGTCGTCGACTGCCATAGCCCATTAACGCCAAATTTCGCAGCACTGCTCTAGCTGACACGTTCTTCGTACGTTCCACATTGATGTCTGCGGTTATTTCTCACTATATTCTTTGCCTGTTAGCACAGACAACTCTACGCAAAGGCCGCTGCTCTCGGTAGTGGAAGCCATCGGCAACTGCATTGTCCGTGGTGAGAGGTAATGTCTGCAATTTGGTATTCCAGGTACACTCTCGACACTGTGGATCTCCGAACATTGAACCCCCTAACGATTACCGGAGTGGAATATCCTGTGCGTCTAGCTTCAGTTACCATTCCGCGTTCAAACCAATTTCCGTCGTGCGGCCGCAATCACACCGGAAACATTTTCCCATGAATCACCAGAGTGCAGCCTACCGCTGTGGCCGAACGGTTCTAGGCTCTTCAGTCCTGAACCGCGCTGCTACCACGGTCGCAGGTTCGAATCCTGCCTCTGGCATGGATGTGTGTGATGTCCTTAGGTTAGTTAGGTTTAAGTAGTTCTAAGTCTAGGGGACTGATGAGCTCAGATGTTAGGTCCCTTTAGGTCTTAGAGCCATTTCAACCACCTGAGTACAAACGACAGCTCCACCAATGCTCTGTCCTTTTATACCTTTTGTATGCAATACTACCTCCATTGGTATATCGCCATCAGATAACTTGTGTCACCTCAGCGTTCAGGCTGCAGTACGTGAAAAAGGTAGACAGATCGCTCGTCGAAATATTGTGCAAAAAATGTGATCAACAGTTTGGCTGAACACCAGAGAGCGCATCAGTAATCAGTCACGCCGTGAATATCCGAGAGGTCACTCCCTCCATTAATGTCTGGTGTAAATACGCACATTTCAATCAAGAACGAAAGCGTCACTCATTCTATTAATGAATTTTAAATTAGATTTATGGTTCAGTTGTAGAGTTGATGGTGTTGAGACAGCAAGCAGCCACAAATTTATTTTAAGCTCCTTTATTCAAAGGGTATCGTTACCGGTTTCGAATCATTATGATTCGTCGTCAGACCGGTTTCATGCTTTCATTACAACATGTGCTGCGTTTTTTACTGATTAGTTATCCTAAAATATAAATAATACATAATTATAAGCACGTCACAAAGATGGTTGAGTTACAGACTTGCATTGGGACATTTCACGTGAGTCACATCCCAATGCAAATCTATAACTCAACCATCTTTGTGACGTGCTTATAATTATGTTTTATTCTTAAAAATACGTCAATGGGTACTTACCATAGTTTGAAGAGAATCGTTCAACGAGACAGAGGTGCAACCCTTACACGGATTGCTGCAGATTTCAATGCTGGGCCATCATCAAGCGTGCAAACCTTTCAACGAAACATCATCGATATCGGCTTTCGGTGCCAAAAGCTCTCTCCTGTACTCTTAATGACTGTACGACACAAAGCTTTACCTCTCACCTGGGCCCCCCCAATACCGACATTGGACTGTTGATGACTGGAGACATGTTGCCTGGTCGGACGAGTCTCGTTTCAAATTGTATCGAGCGGGTGGACGTGTACGGGTATGGAGACAACCTCATGCATCCATGGACCCTGCATGTGAGCATGGTTCTGTTCAAGCCGGTGGCGGCTCTGTAATGGTGCGAGGCGTGTGCAGTTGGAGTGATATGGAAGCCCTGATACAGTTACCTGTGTCCTGTTATGTGCAGAACTAACCCTACTATTCTTTTGTTTCTACAGAGAACTCATTACTAGATATTACTTTAAACAAATCAGATTTTTCTCTGTTGCTGTATGTTTATTGAGATTAATTGCACTACTCTTGTTGCCTGCAGAATTAACCAATTTTGCTCAGTGTCTGTTTATGAGATGTGTATTATTTAAATAAATTAGGAAATACTGTTGACCCTAAAGTGAGTGTCATGATATTCCAATATAACATTTTAGATTTGATTCTCTTATTCTAACTCTACTAATTTCGATCAATCATTTTTTTCTCAGCTTCACGCGTGCTTGTTTCCTTGTTAGCCATAGTCCCTGTTCTTGTCAAATCGAAACAGTGAAATAAACTGATAAAGTTAATAACAAATTCCGTATTCTGACTTTAGGACCTTTTTACTCTCCCAATGTACTTTTGGTAGTCAGAGCTTCATCATCAGGGCTTTCTGTTATTGTGTAAGAACCTTTATTAAGACGTAAACAAGCTAGAAATGCACATCTGTGGAAGTTATAGTGCATTCGGCATTGCAAATTGCCAAATTGTGGCGGAATATGTACAACGTTGCAGAGCAATAAATGTAAATTTTTGCTAAAATTAAAGTCTAGCTGTGAACTGTGCTGATTTCTTTTGTATACGAAATGGCGTTGAAGAACTTCCCCATGTTAAACAAACACAGATTTAAAATATGACATTTCATGTGGAAAATAAAATTACAAATTGCTCTGATGTTTCAGTACAACAAGGATAGTTATTAGCTTAAATTTTATGCATGATATCTGTAAGCGGATTCTTTACTTACACATTCTACAGAAGAAATATCTTCTGTTCTTGTTAAAGGTTGAAATTAAACGTGAACATTAGTGAATAAAGAAACATTAGCGAATTATTTTAAAACATACCGTATGTCTTTCATAGGAAACAAACGCTAGTGTATTGTGAAGAGATACAATATGCAAAAAATCTGTGATATTGCACCCCACTTTCACAATTTCGCAATTAAGAGTGTGATATAACTCCCGAGATACGCTCTTCTACCGGTTTGACATCTTAGTGACAGACGTTAGACAACAACAGAAAGCCTTGACGATGTATCTGTGGCTTACAAATGTACTTACCTGCATGTCTGAAAGAACAGACATTTTTAACGCTCCACAGCTGTACGAAATAGTTCGAAATTTATTAGGTGACTGCGAATCCCTATTTTCTTAAATGAAAATTCGTGGCTAACTGGTATTCGAACCCAGATTTCCCGCTTATTGCGAGCGGTGGCCTTAAGCACTTTGGCTATCCGTACACGTTCCTCCGACCGACACAAATTTGCATATGTAACACAATTTATACATAGCGTAGTTCAGTTCATTCAGCATCTAATGTTCGCAGCAGTACTTGGATTCCCGTAAGCGGAAGCCTAAGATAACGACGTATCGAGATCAGTGTTGCCAACGTCGTGTGCTCGCTTAGGGTAATGCTGCGGATCCTTAAATCTGTTCTCCCAGGCATGCGTTAAGTATTACGAGCCTAGGCAGGCACGTGACGTTAACATTAGACCCAATTCTCGATTCTCTCATGCTTCCTGTTGCGCGAATCCAAGTAATGTTTCGAGCACTACACGATGAATAAAGAGGATTACAGATAGAAGGATATAGACAGTGTAACTATGGAAATTTGGGTGGGTCCCGAGAGCGTGGACGGATAGTCGAAGTGATCAAGGCGGCCGCTGGCAATGAGCGGGGAATCCGGGATCGATCCCACTCCAGCAGGGATTTTCGAATGTCGCTACTGGGTAGTAAGTCTACAGCTAATACAGCTGAAATCAAGAAATTCACTGTCATTGTGTTAATTTCGAAGCTACAAATGTAAATTGGCATAGTAAAAGTCCTGTACAGATATTAGATAAAATTTACTGATAAATTTTGTACTCATGCAGAATTACATAGCTTTCGTATGTCACCTGACTTTTAAATGAAAATCCTAGGTGTTTCTATGCGCTTGTTCTACATATCTTATTTCTACATAAGTAATAACGCCCCTCCTCCCCCCCCCCCCCCTTCCTGTCAACACTTTAGTATCTAAAGAATCTGACTCCCATGTATATAACATTTTCAAACGTCTGATAACTTTACAAACGACTTCCTGTATTGAATATTGGAGGTTAAGTTTGTAAAATTTCTATGTTTCAAGACGCAAAACCCTAACTACTGTAATATCCACGGCACTATGTTCTAGCCACAAGATGTTAAAATGAAGTAAGTGTACAAACAAACTTTAACAAATATGTAATATCCACGACACTATATTCCAACCACAAGACGTTAAAATGAAGGAAGTGTACAAACTTTAACAATAAATGGCTCTGAGCACTATGGGACTTAACTTCTAAGGTCATCAGCCCCCTAGAACTTACAACTACTTAAACCTAACGAACCTAAGGACATCACACACATCCATGCCCGAGGCAGGATTCGAACCTGCGACCGTAGCAATCGCGCGGTTCCGGACTGAGCGCCTAGAACCGCGAGACCACCGCGGCCGGCTATGTGTGAGGTCTGTAAAGAGAAAACCTGTAACTATATTGTTAATTATTATTTGAAAAATAGAGTTGGTATTGTCTACATGTGGATTTGTATTTATTTCATTCGTAATCCAATCTAATTAATGTTTTTAAGTGTTAATTTTCAGCTCCGCAATTAGGAGCGCAGCCATTGGCGGTAGTAATTTACAGCGGAGTTTACTAGTAGCTGGTATAAAAAACTATGAAACATTTTTCATTGAGAACAATTTTAAATGCTAAAGAATTGAGAACAAATGGCTTAAAGACGTTTATCTGAATATATTAACATGATATAAAAGGAATCGAGAATGGCAATAGACAAATTGACTATCATCTGTCTGCCGCCAGCTTAGCAAATATATCTACGCGTTAGTTTTGAATCGAGAATTTTAACAAACATAAATGTTGTTAGATATAAATGAATGGAAATAAATGTGCACCGGTGGTCCCGAATCTAAAAGAGAAAATTCAACACAAATAGTGCTCCCAGCACGTTACGTGTTATCAATTTCTTATTTGCTGACGTATAAAGCCTAAATATTTCGGACGATTTACATGAAATATTGTAATAGGAGACACACGTCAGTGTTGTGCGCGGGTAGTATTTTGTGACTAAATGTTCCTTTTGCTAGAGAAAAGTGCTTCCATCTTAAGTAACAGTTGTGTAAAATCTGATAAATGATATGCAATTTAGTGCCACTCACACGACTTTACTGACAACATTTCTACACAACGACAAGTGGAGATTTCTTTAGCAGGGTGACAAATATTACCCGGGATAATCATTTTTGAGATCAGACGAATTGTTACGCTGACAATAGGTAATTGGTTATATATATATTATCTACTTGAAATATCATTTACGAGTAATTAAAGTCACGAAATACTATAAACCGGTTCCCCTACATTACGTACAGAGTAATGAAAAAGTAAGTAACAAAACTGGATGAGTATAGTCCGCACAATTTGTGTTCCGTTGGAAAAAAGATAGTTTTCTGCGCACGTCATTGTCTGTGGTGTTGTATCTCCTGAATTGTGTGCCGTAAATGATATAATTTTTCAGGTACTGAAACACGTATGCAGCGTGTGCGAGGCATTACAGAATCTTTGACCAGAGAGCTATTTATCGTGGCTAGTCTGCGCTTGACCGCGCGAGTGTTACGAGCAGTAGTCAGTGGGCAGTCTGTGAGCAGTGTACTCTGTCGGTAGCAGTCGTCGAGTTCAGTTGTGAATGGCAGTCGGTCAGCAGTAATGGTCGAGTACAGTTGCGAGAGAGTCGCGAGTGAGACGTAGTCCGCGGGCGTCGACATGGGTCTCTGCTCAAGATGCTGAATGAGGTATATTGTTAATTAAGGTAACAAAGCTGCATTGCGCACATCAGATAATGTAATGTATTTTTATTGTAATCAATTTTCGACAAGTGCCCCAATAATAATTTTGTTTTCAGTGCATTCTGACAAAAGAACCATTTAATTGAACGAACGAATTCCTTCCATTTCCTCTAAAGAAAAGTTTCAGTTAAATTTCAAAAAAATAAAAAAAATAAAAAATAATACTTGCAATGCATTTCCTCCAAGCCGTGGCCAACAATAAGAGCAGAAATTTGACATGCAGTTTCAATGAGGTAAGAAATTAATTCTGATTTTTTTTTTTTTTGCTCAGGGCCAAAGACCGATATTTCGGTTTAATTGAGTTTACATTGTCACTGAAGTCTCATTAGCACTGAATTGTTTTTCATTATTTTCGTGGGAGCTTACATCTTGAGTCAGATTGCGATTTTTCACATTTAATTGTCTTTGTCAGTAGATTTAATTGCAGGGAGGTTACGCTTGGCTCCCATTTATTATTTTTGTCATTCGAAATTACGGTGGGGAGGTTACACTTGGCGACACCCATTCCAGGGCCGTATTCCGTTGAGAATCTTTTGAAAAGTAGTCAGATTCTGCTCTTATTTGCATAAATATAATTAAGAATTGGCGCAACGCTTTTACTAATTTTGTGAATTTCTTTCCACAGATCATCGGCAATTCGTTGCTCTGTTGTATTTGTGTGTTGTTTTTGCATTGTGCTTATTTATTTTGTGAATAATTTTGACTATTGTAAAAATGCCGCGAAAGACTGTGAATAGTGTATCGCGAGGTATTATGGACGAAATTACCGACTTAAACAACGTGACCGATAGTAATTGTGACACGCAGTGTGATGATGACAATCCTGCGTTCACCGACAATCAGTGCGTTCCAACCTCTAATGATGATTATTATGTTAATGATGAACAAACGAACTCGGTTATGTCCTTTGTTGGATTGACGACAATCGATGACGCGGGGCGTTCTGTTGCAATGAGCGATGCCCAGCTTAACACACCCGGTTTGGAAAATTCAAGTAATGTACAGACAAATTTGTCTAATGAAAATGAACAGGATACACAAAGTATGACGGATTTATTTAATTCCGAAATAGTGAGTGACAGTGCACGTCCGACTAATAATCCTTTTTGTAAATTGCAGAATGACCAAATGGTCACACAAAGCGCGACGATTCCAGGTACACCACTAAACAGCACAGATAATAGAGTAGGTAATGTTACTGAGGATCCAATCATGGCATTGTTGCTACGAATTAATGAACGTATTGAAAAACTAGATAACGATTCCAAACAAAATAAGGAAGAGTCCAAACAACAGAGTGAAAATCTCAAACAACACTTAAATGAAAAATTAGACAACAATGATGTAAATCTCAAACAACTTAGTGAGCAGAACAAACAGTTTAATGAAAAATTAGACAAAAATTCCAGACAGCTTAATGAAAAATTAGATAACAATTCTAGACAGCTTAGTGAACAAATTAGAGCCGTTGCCGCGCAGTGTCATGACACTAAGGAACAGTTACGCGAGGAAATTGAGGCTTGTTCAAAGAAAAGTAGTGAAGAAATTAGGTCTGTTGCGCAAGAATTAAGGGAATTGCGAACAGCCGCAACAGAAACACTTAGAGCGGAAATTAGTACAGTCGCTAAACAATGCTCTGAAAAAGGTACACAATTACGCGACGAGTTTAAAACAATGACAGCAGAACTTTCGCGGACAATGGATGAAAAGATAGACGCGAAATTCGAGCAACAGAACTCTCAAATTAACGAACGTCTTAGTGTTCACATACAAAACAGTGATACGCGTTTCCGTAAATTTATTCAGGATCAAAATAAAGTAAAACGTCAGGTAATGGAAACAATCACTGCACAGAGACAGGAAGACAAACGTAAAATGTTTGCGAAGGCAAAAACATATGTAGACAACAATATTGCTACAGTATCGGACAAAATTAATACCATCGAACAGTTGAACACTGAATTACATGATGAGATTTCTGACCTTAAAACAAAAACAGATACATACACAACAGATTTTCAAACAGTGACCGACAGACTCGAACAATTAGAACTAACACTGGATTCTGATGTCGTCAAAGCTGATGTTAAAAAACTGAACGAAACTACACGTAAGTTGCAAAAACAGATTAATGCCACTGACACTAAAACCGATGATCAGACAAAAATACTGACTGAAAAATATGATGAATTGGCCAGTCGTATTGATGTTATTGAAAGCACTAATGACAATAAATCAGACGATACTGCACCGGTTTCATTTAACCAAACACCTGAATTTCAAAATTTACAGCAGACGATTAATGAGATCGATTCGTCTAATAACACCGTACATAGAAAATTGACAAGTTTACAGCAAGAAGTAACAGAGATGAAAAATATTTCAGTTAATAACACATCACAGCAGACGCCACTTTTCGAACATTTGCCAGACTCACGGAGCGCGTATAATTTGGGTAATCTACAGAGAGTACGGGACTTTGATTCCGAACAACCACAGTTCAACAAATTCTCTTACAATCCTGAACCTGTTCCATCACACAGAGACGATAATTTTGATTACAAACATTTTCTGTCAGTGAGAAAGTTTAAAGTGTTTAAAAACGACAGAACACAGATTCACCCGCTAGATTGGATACAACAATTTAGCTTTGCTTTTCCACCGACTTGGCCCGTTACGCATAAACTTGAATTTATTTGCAGCTTTTTGGAAGGCGAACTGGCAACTCGTATGAGACCGATCGCGAGGCAATGTTACTCAGTAGAGGAATTTCAGAATGCTTTTCTGTCAGCGTACTGGTCGAAGACGACACAGCGCGGAATTAAAGATCAATTAATTAGTTTACCGAATTATGAGAACTCGAATTTTCCTAGTGTCACGCAATTTTTTGAGCACATGGTGCAACAAAACCAGTACCTAAGTGAACCATACAATGAATCTGCACTGATACAATTATGCATTTCTAAACTACCAAGGTCATTAAGAGTGTCACTTCTAACGGGTCAACAAAAAGAAAACATTTCGGCATTCAGATATCTGTTACAGCTTTTAGTAGTACAGCAATCTGATTATTCTTTTGTGAACAAAAATTTTTCATATAATAACCAGGGCCAACCAACTTACAGTAATTACGATCAGTCACGCAATTTCAATAGGAAAAGTAACAGACGCTTTAGGAACGACAACTACCAGAACTTTAATAACAGACAAAATTCTAATTATCAATATCGCCAAAATTTTCAGCAACAGGAACCACACTTTAGTAACAATAGAGGTGTTTCACAACAACAACATCAAAACCAGCCGGTTAGCATACCTAACCAACAATGTAATGCACAAGGTCAACCAGACTTTAATGTTCCACCGCGTGCACGTATAGTCCCAGATCCAACAAATAGTAACGCACGGCAGCAAGGAAACAACTATGTACAAAGAAGACAGTATTTCAATTCCTATCGCAATACACCGTATAGGAATGACTATTACGTCAGACATAAAAATGATGAGCACAATTATCAGCGTACATATAATAACAGTCGATCTTACCAACAGCAAATTCATCCGCAAGAACATATTCTCATGAATGAACCCGACAGTAGGTATCATCCAGAGCGTAACACGTCTGGAAGAAGTAATAGAACTGTGCAAATAGTAGAAATGCCACAACATCCTCCTGATAATAGTAACACGTCAGATAGAATCTGACTAGATACTGTACCGATCGCATCTTCCAGTAACACAAGCACTACTTTAGACACGCAAAAAGTTGTACACGAAAATGTAATTACTTTTGAGGATATCAGAGACACTCTCTTGCAGGAAAGACCGTGTGTTCAGAAAACTATTTCACATCCTGTGATCGAAATTAAAATTGGTTCATCGAAATTTTCAGCAGTAATCGATTCTGGATCACCTATGTCAGTAATAAATGAAGAAACTTTTAACGAGTGTAACAAAGAGAATACCTATCCCACATTACCTTTAGGCAAAACAAAAGTGAAAGGAGCAGTATCGAGTAAAGGAGTAGACGTTAAATTACAGACGCATTTATCATTTTGTATTGGAGGTCATACTTTCCACTCAAATTTTTGGATTGTTCCTTTATTGACAACAGACGTTATTTTAGGTATAATTTTCTCGTACAGCACGACGCAGTGGTTGATTTTTCAAAATTCTTGTTTAATGTTGAAGGACGAAAATGTGCAATTGGCTTTAGAATTTCAGCATTCCTTATCTGCGGAAGAACAAACTATCAATCGCACAGAGGTCATTTCCGCAACACGTAACATAGACTGCAATTCCACATTGTTTACAGATACGTATGTGCATAACTATAATACTCCAGACGAAGCTGACTACGACGTTATGCAGATGATTTCAGATAAAGTTAAACAAAGCAGTGCAAATACAGACGACGAACGAACGCAATTACACAAAATTCTTTTACAGCAAGCTCCAGTTTTCGACAATGTTCCTGGTACTATGTCCGGATTTATGTATGAATTTCAAGTCAAACAGCACGATACATTTAAAGCAAAGCATTATCCCATTCCATATATCCACCGAGAACAAGTTAAAAAAGAATTGCAGGATATGCTCGACCAAGGAATTATAGAGCCAGCAGTTAGTCCGTACATAAACCCGCTACATATTGTTAAGAAAAAAGATGGCTCACTTCGCCTTGTACTTGATTCACGTCACATTAATGACATTATTATTAATGAAACTGATCGACCACAGACATTAGAGGAACTTCTACAGAAATTTCATGGAACGGCTATTTATTCTACACTAGATTTGAAATCGGGATTTTGGCAAATTCAACTTCATCCGAACTGCAGAAAATACACAGCTTTTCTCTGTTTTGGCGACTGTTATCAATTTTGCAAATTACCATTCGGCTTAACTATTTCTTCAGCAGCTTTTATTCGCGGTTTGAACACAATACTTCCGACAGAACTTAAAGACAGAATTACGTCGTACGTAGACGATATTCTTATTGCAGAAGCTAACTGGTTTGAACACAATCTGATTCTTGACCGAGTGTTACAAACTTCTCATGCACAAGGACTCACAGTTAACCTCAGTAAATCGCACTTTGGCAAAACTTCTATAAAATTTCTTGGACACGTAATTTCAGCAGAAGGCATTGCGCCTGACCCGGAAAAACTTCAAGCTCTACGTGACATTACTATTCCTACAACGAAGAAGCAATTATGCAGTTTTTTGGGCTTAATTAACTTTTTTCGTAAATTTATTCATCACTCCGCTTTAGACACGCCTAGATTATGCCAATTAACAGGTAAAAACAATATTTGGTCTTGGGATAAGCAAGCACATTGTGAATTCATGAACCTGAAACATGCTTTGTTGAATGCTCCACTTTTATCGCACCCAGATCTTACTAGAAATTTTTCCATTGCCACCGACAGTTCCAACACCGCTTTAGGCGTACACATTTTTCAGGAAATTGAAGAAGATGGCTCTACAGTAATTAAAAACATCGCATTTGCAAGTCGCATTCTGTCACCTGCTGAACGATATTATTCCGTTACAGAATTAGAAACATTATGTGTTGTATGGGCTTTCACGAGATTTCGGCACTTTCTTTATGGGAGACACACTACAGTTTACACAGATCACAGAGCTCTACAATTTTTACTTTCGGCTAAATTCACACACGATAGATTAAGTAGATGGAAGCTATATTTACAGGAATTTAATTTTACGATTGTTCACATTCCCGGCACACAAAATGTTATAGCAGACGCACTATCTCGTTCTCTCAGCAACAATCAGCAAGACGTCGCAACCAACTTCTGCAACGCAAATTTCAGCGTTATGTACATCCAACAAGTAGCATTTGAAAATTTTATTTCGTCGTCATTACAGGACATAGCACAAGAGCAAAATAAAGGCAACGTGTGGAAAGAAATTAAACACCTCTGGCAAGATAAGAATAATGTTACGATTAGAAACCATTATGACATTTTGTTTCGCCGCTCTCATCCTGACAGCAACAATTGGTTATTATGCACTCCTGACGAACTGATTAACAAATTAATTTGGTACACTCATTTAAGTTACGCACATTACGGAGCAAGAAAATGTTTTCTTATACTGAGACAGAACTGTTATTTTACCAACATGGAAAAACGTATACGACGGGTTTTAGCGCCTTGTAAAATTTGCCAGAAAGCTAAGTCAGACACCATTTCACATATTCCTCCTTTATATCCCATTGTACCTGTTAAATTAAGACACACGGCCGCTGCAGACATTTTTGGTCCAATTCCGAGAACTAACAGAGGTTTTTGCTACATATTTGTCGCTGTTGAGCTCACTTCAAAATTTGTTACTTTCACTCCGTTACGTAAAGTTACAGCTAAAACTGTTTCGAAAGCATTTGTAAAACATTTTCTATTTCATGTAGGGCATGTGTTGAAAGTAATTTCCGATAATGGATCACAATTTCGTTCTGCTACATGGACACGTATGTTACGAGCTAGAAACATTTCTCCGATTCATATATCCAAGTACCATGCTTCTTCTAACCCCTGTGAAAGATTAATGAAAGAAATTGGTAAGCTGTGTAGAATATACTGCCACAAAAGACATATTGATTGGGACACACACATATTCTCATTCCAAGATGTAATTAATTCGATTCCAAATGAGTCCACTATGCTATGTCCGTCTGTTATACTGAAAAATGTTGAACCACCTAACAAAATCACAGAATTAGTAAACTTCCCTACAAGTCGTCGCCTACGACACCATGAAATAATTAACATTGCACTGAACAACAACAAACGTGCCGCAGAGCGCCGGAGAAGACAGCAAAAACAGGTTTGTACGCGCCGAGACTTTCACGTTGGACAGAAGATATTAGTACGTACACACTATTTATCCAGCAGAATAAAAGGTAAGTGCAGTAAATTTGAACTTCTATACGCAGGTCCATATCGGATTTGCAGCATCCCTCACCCCAATGTTGTACACGTAGAAACTTTGAGAACCAGAAAATCGAAAGGCAATCACCATATCTCAAACATTAAACCGTTCATTGAATGAAACCACTTTATGATGTAACATGGTATGATGCCATTTACTAATCTTTATGACCACTTATGCAATTATATTTACATGACTAATTACTGATGATTATCGTATTTTTTCTTGGCAAGTGCCCGGCAAGGTAAGGTTAGCAGGTCGCTTTTCTTGTCGTTATATATCAGACTGTGCACATTTTTTTGCAGAGACACTTACGTATTTTATGACTAATTATGCAATGTTATCTAATGACATGTTATTTTCATTACATTTTTTCTCCATTAAAGGCTTTAATTCTCGCCTCTATTAACTACACTACATACAAGCTGAACACAACGAATATCACATTTTTTCTTTCTTATATATATATATATACGATTATTTCATGTTTTGATCGTATGTATTATGAAATGGTGAAGACATAGCAAACACCAGTCGACTTTGACATTTTTTGCCTCATGACATCTCAAGATCGTGACTGTTTTACATTTTTTGCTGCTGCATTGTGATACTCTGTGTACATTTTTGCATTTGAACACTGTCAATGTCTTTGACATATTACGTTTTCTGTCATGTTATGCTGTATGCTTAATTATGTTACCTTAAACCAGTCATTATTTAGTGGGTATATGATTTAAATGCAAGACATTAATCTTTGTTCATCATTTTCAGAAAGAAATAACGTGTAAAGGAAATAAATTAAACAGAAACGGGAATTTCACCTACGGAATAAACGAAAGAAGATGCAATAACTTTATGACGAAGAGTAAATGGATCAGGATTAACAAGCATTAACAAGAATATACTATACTCATCGTAGAATAGCAGTCTTAACTAATTTTTTCTTTCAGAATACAAGGCGATTGATGCAAGCTGTCAGACAGAACTACACATCTTAGTTTTAAGTGATGAAATATGCTAGAGATAAGGAATAGTTGTGTAATGAATAATGAAGTGATTTTTGCAGATGATAATGAATGCTGATGAAGAGTAATATGCTACTATGAATAATAAAGTTTTTCTTTATAGGTGATGATAATAATGAAGTTAAGATAATATGGATAATGAAGTTTTTCTTTACAAATGAGGATGATGTTGATGTTTATGTATTTATGCTATGTCGTTATTTAAGTATTTGTTGCAGTTTGTTTTGACAGTATGTTTTATATCGTATGGTATGATGACTGAAGGTTTTGGCAAGGACAGCCATGGAACACATTTTTTATACACATTTCACTACCTGTTAATTCGATGTTCACTACTTTTCAGCATAGTCTGCGTTTCTTCTTTCAGCTCAATAATCCATTTTGTATTTTTTTTTCAGGAGAAGCTTTTCATGATACTTACTAAACTTGTTACTTCTTATACCTGTTCTAGCACTCGCAATTGTATATTTTACCCATTTGTGTCTATAATTTATAAATGTGTTCACATATACTGCCTTGTTACATAGCCTTGCTACAGCTGACTCATGACGAATGACGTTACCTATCCTCATTTGCAGCAATAGATCAAAAGCAAATATTGTTATGCCTCAGCAATTAATTATTGATCCCAACGCAATGCATTACTAGCACAGAAACAAAAAAAAATGTATTACCAGTCCCGAATAATGCTACTAGTTTAAGAGAATTCTGAATAATACTGATCAGCTCTGAATAGTACGTCACTTCAGTAATGACTTCTTAATGATACAAAAAAATATATAAAATAATGCTTTGTAACTGGCAAATAACTTCCACTGTTTATTGTAATGAGACTACTTATAATGCCCATGATTATTAATGCTATGACTGTAATTAACTGATGTTTAATCATGACTTCTTAATGATGTGTATCACCAGTTTCAAATAATGCTACTCATTTAAGAGAGTTCTGAATAATACTGAATGATGAACAATGTTTTATACCATTCAATACTTACTGGCCACTGAGTGCCAATAATTAATCTAATTAAATGAATTATGACCTTTCATGTTTTGGTAACTGGCCACTGAGTGCCAATAATTAATGTCACTAAATGAATTACGTTAATAATTATGCCATTAATTAGCTCCTGTTTTCAATTATGACTTTTCATGTTCTATAACTGGCCACTGAGTGCCGATAATTGATGTAACTAAATGAATCAGCTCTTGTTTTCAATGATGACTTTTCATGTTTTGGTAAATGGCCAATGAGTGCCAATAATTTGTATCACTCAATGTATTATGTTAATGCTAGGCCAATAATTGACTCTCCTTTTCAATGAAGACTTCTGATGAACATTATTCTGTCATACTAAATATGCTTTGTAACTGGCCAAGGACTGCCACTGTTAATTGTAATACGATTACCCATGATGCCAATAATTTAGTTTTATGAACATTATTCTGTAATACTACATACTTGGTTCAGAAATGTTAAATAACTGGGCTATGAATGCCGCAAACTACTACTGTAATTCTCAATGAAGCCTATTATGTGACTTAATGTCCTTCACCTTATGAGCTAACTACCCTGAATTACTGCCATATCCATTTGTCTTGTCCATCCTCATGATCATGGAGCACTATATTTGGTTTTTGCACTAATTCTACGTTGGTGTGCCTTGTAAGAGCGTGGCGTTGACACGACATGCTGTCCACCACCGTGAGGGATGAAGACGTTATTATGGTCCCACTGTTTGGTGTACCTGATGTACTGCCAAAATGATAACAGGAAATATTACTACGACATTTCAGTGTCTTGGATACGCTGATAAATACTTTTGGGAAAAGACCTGCGAATTGTCTCACTTGGTGTTGTACTTCTGTGGAAAGATATGGACTTTTAGTGCAGCTTCGTGCAACCTAAGTACTACAACCATGATGCAATCCTTCCTATTCCTTCCCTAATTCTTGTAAAATGAAAAAGTCATATACAGTGCGTGTGTATTTTTTGCCGTTTATTAATACATTTTGTGATTTGCTGATAAATTCTCAACTTCACTTCATGTACACTCATGTCAGTTGTCAAAATGATTTTTTACCTTTGCGTTTATTTGTTATGAAAATGTTCAAAAGTTTTTCAGTGCATGTGCACTTATGTTATGTGTTAATATGTTTTCTACTGAACTGCAGTGCCCGTGCACTGTTCTCATTTTTCAGTATGATTTGTACTGATTCTGTATACCTTTTATGATTTCCTGATATGTTCAACACTTCAGTGCGTTTGCACTTCTGTCATTTGTTACTCATTGTATATACATTTCGTCATTTGCTAATATGTCCTGAACTGCAGTGCATGTGCACTCATGTCACTTGTCAACATGATTTTTTGCCATTCTATTTATCTGTTCTGAAAATGCTAAAGAATTTTTCAGTGCGTGTGCACGTTATTATCCATCAAATAATTTGTATATACATTTTTCTGATCTGCGAATATGTTTTATACTCATATCTTGTCTTTGTCTGAAATGTTTTGTACTCAGTGCATGAGCATCAAGTTTAATTCATGTTTTGTACTTTTGCTGTAACTGTAATAGTTAATTAGTTAAAAAAAATTTGGTGCTCATGGCGAGTCCAGATGACTCACCATCGCCACCAAATTTTTGCCCCCCCAGTGGAGGGTTATGAAACACGTATGCAGCGTGTGCGAGGCATTACAGAATCTTTGACCAGAGAGCTATTTATCGTGGCTAGTCTGCGCTTGACCGCGCGAGTGTTACGAGCAGTAGTCAGTGGGCAGTCTGTGAGCAGTGTACTCTGTCGGTAGCAGTCGTCGAGTTCAGTTGTGAATGGCAGTCGGTCAGCAGTAATGGTCGAGTACAGTTGCGAGAGAGTCGCGAGTGAGACGCAGTCCGCGGGCGTCGACATGGGTCTCTGGTCAAGATGCTGAATGAGGTATATTGTTAATTAAGGTAACAAAGCTGCATTGCGCACATCAGATAATGTAATGTATTTTTATTGTAATCAATTTTCGACAAGTGCCCCAATAATAATAATGTTTTCAATGCATTCTGACAAAAGAACCATTTAATTGAACGAACGAATTCCTTCCATTTCCTCTAAAGAAAAGTTTCAGTTAAATTTCAAAAAAATAAAAAATAATACTTGCAATACCTTTCCTCCAAGCCGTGGCCAACAATAAGAGCAGAAATTTGACATGCAGTTTCAATGAGGTAAGAAATTAATTCTGATTTTCTTTTTTTTTGCTCAGGGCCAAAGACCGATATTTCGGTTTAATTGAGTTTACATTGTCACTGAAGTCTCATTAGCATTGAATTGTTTTTCATTATTTTCGTGGGAGCTTACATCTTGAGTCAGATTGCGATTTTTCACATTTAATTGTCTTTGTCAGTAGATTTAATTGCAGGGAGGTTACGCTTGGCTCCCATTTATTATTTCTGTCATTCGAAATTACGGTGGGGAGGTTACAGTACATTCCGCGTTATATGTGGATACTACCTGAAAAATGAGTATCGAAGGGAATTAGTAATAAAGAAGTAATAGACTGCAACGTCAAAGAAAAGTTTCGAAAAGTATAAAATCATGTGTAGGGAAGACCGGGTCAGGTTGGCCAACCTTCTTTCATTGATTTTTTTCACCTTTTATTTTAAATGTGTCCATTGATCTTTTTGTGCGGAAGCATTGGTACGTTGTTTCACCATCTTTAGAACTACGTAACTAAGGGTTCTCACTGTTTGTCTATTCTTACCAACAATATTTAGTACAGTAATACTCCCTGGGCCAACCTACCCCACCCGCGTGGCAAGTTGGCCCAGCAGTGGCGGGCGATTTGGCCCATATGATTTTATCATTAATTTAGTTATGATGCTGGCTATTTAATCGAAAATATATCGATTTTTATACTTACAGTTCATCTGAATACAAATTCCTACAGCTTTCTGGCAAAAACTACAATTATGAATTGCGTTATCGTAGTTATAACAACAGTTTGACAGAAAAGTATGGCCACAATTTTTGTCAATTTTCGTCTGAATGTCCAATAGGATCTTCGCAGTTCAAACAATCATAAAAAAGTCCTTCCACTTGATTTTTAACAGATGTGCACACCGCTTATAACTTATTTGTTGAATCCATTTCTCACCTGGACTGCTGTGAGAAAATGGTTTGACATCCAAGATACGCAGCATCCTCACCTCCACCTTCTTCACCTTGAAGAATCTTATGAATGCTTACTTTCTTTCTGCGCGGTGTTTTAGGAGATTTATCTTGACCATGACGCTGTTTTATTTTTGTTTCTTTATTAATTTATTGTTTAAGAAAGATTTTTATGTAGAATATGAGTATTTCTCTTCAAAGTATTTTCTTTTTTGTATGTGGAGGCTTCTTCACGTTCTATCACTCAGAGTCTCATAGTTGCTTCAGAAACATTGCCTCTTTCAGTTTTAGTTTTATAATTTCGAGTCTTCCTAAAAACAAAACGGTAGAATAACGATGTTTACATTCGAGGGGTTCTATGTCCTGTCGACAACGAGGCTATTAGAGGACTACATTCAAAGACACACGTAGTTTTGATACTTGAAAATATATGTTCTTCAACATCTCATAAGTAATAAATTCAAAAATATATTACAGCCATTGTAGCTGGATACCTGAACACAAGTTAAGAGTTTTGAAGAAACCGGTTTAAAATAAATGCAAGAACAATTTGCTTCCGCACAATTGCACTGGATTTGATGTAGTCATCGATTACGTTGAACCTGTTAAAGTTAATAAGATTATTTACTTACAAAAAGACAGCGGGACAGGTTGTCCATCTGCGCCGACGTTCCCCTGCTTAGTGGGCCATTATGGTACATCTCCATATTGGAATTACATTAGCTCGTTTACAAAAACGTTTTAAACATTTATCGCCGTACGCAGTATCGCCGCATACAGTATCTAACTGCACCGACGAGTTTGTGGAAAGACGACACTATTGTTGCCACCAATCTCCATGGGAGGTTGCTTATTCTAACAACAGTTGAACGGAATGGTACCAACTGGCCTTTGTGCCCCTATGGCCAACGTACTCCGGTCTGCCCTAAGGTTTGATGGAAGGTACTGAGTATTCTCGTTCTCAAATACTGAATGAATATTGTCTGGGTAATTTGCACGATGTGCCTCGCAGTTTCTAACTTTAATGCATCACTTATTGTGCTGAAAAAATGGTACTGAGCACTATGCGACTTAACTTCTGAGGTCATCAGTCGTCTACAACTCAGAACTAACTAAACCTAACTAATCTGAGGACGTCAAACACATCCATACCAGAGGCAGGATTCGAACCTGCGCCCGTAGGGGTCGCTCGGTTCCAGACCGTAGCGCCTAGAACCGCACGTCCACTCCGGCCGGCTATTGTGCTGAAACTTAAATGTACGATTATAACTGTTAGTGAGTAGATTATGACAATACTTAAAAATTTTAAATTCGGCCAATGACTATACGAAACCTTGAAGATCAAATTGCAGTTGCTCCTGGAAGCCATTAGATAGGCAATCTGCACCTGGAGGAGCGTGATCGGGTGATAGTTTCAGCCTTTCAGTACGATTAATATAGGGAACCTGAAACAGAAGTTCACGCTTACGTACCCTGATGGACTTCGGCAGTAATGAGCGCCACGAGGGGAAGATAATTGTTCCCGTAGAGCGCTGTTGAGATTCAGCACCGCAGCGGACGGGTCGCGCGTCACTGCATACGAATCGTTCCAGCGCCGGGTCGCCCTGTATCCGTCCATTTGCAAGTCAGATCGCAGAGCGAGAAACATTGCCGTGTTCCCTTCTGTTGGCGGGCGCCTAGCAATTGCACGCGATGCACGAAATGTGGGTTACCTGCCGCCGCGGCCGGAGTACTTAGTTCGGAGTAGTTGCAGGGCAAAGGTCTTCGTTCAGACTAAATTGGAAACCTAAGGCAGACTCATGAATTTCCCAACACTTTGGAGAACAATGGGTAAACCTAATGATCCTCGCAAACGACATATGGAAAACATGTGCACACATTTCTGTACTAAAAACATGTGCATACATTTCTGTACTATTTGTGTCTATTAGAAAGCTTCGTATACTGCTCCGCAAAGCTTAAAGTCGAGCTGCCGGCCGGAGTGGCCGTGCGGTTCTAGGCGCTACAGTCTGGAACCGAGCGACCGCTACGGTCGCAGGTTGGAATCCTCCCTCTGGCATGGATGTGTGTTGTCCTTAGGTTGTTGTTGTGGTCTTCAGTCCTGAGACTGGTTTGATGCAGCTCTCCATGCTACTCTATCCTGTGCAAGCTGCTTCACCTCCCAGTACGTACTGCAGCCTACATCCTTCTGAATCTGCTTAGTGTATTCATCTCTTGGTCTCCCTCTACGATTTTTACCCTCCACGCTGCCCTCCAATACTAAATTGCTGATCCCTCGATGTCTCAGAACATGTCCTACCAACCGATCCCTTCTTCTAGTCAAGTTGTGCCACAAACGTCTCTTCTCTCCAATTCTATTCAATACCTCCTCATTAGTTGTGTGATTTACCCATCCAATCTTCAGCATTCTTCTGTAGCACCACATTTCGAAAGCTTCTATTCTCTTCTTGTCTAAACTATTTATCGTCCACGTTTTACTTCTATACATGGCTACACTCCATGCAAATACTTTCAGAAACGACTTCCTGACATTTAAATCTATACTCGATGTTAACAATTTTTTCTTATTCATAAACGCTTTCCTTGCCATTGCCAGTCTACATTTTATATCCTCTCTACTTCGACCATCATCAGTTATTTTGCTCCCCAAATAGCAAAACCCCTTTACTACTTTAAGTGTCTCATTTCCTAATCTAATTCCCTCAGCATCACCCGACTTAATTCGACTACATTCCATTATCCTCGTTTTGCTTCTGTTGATGTTCATCTTATACCCTCCTTTCAAGACATTGTCCATTCCGTTCAACTGCTCTTCCAAGTCCTTTGCTGTCTCTGACAGAATTACAATGTCATCGGCGAACCTCAAAAAAATGGTTCAAATGGCTCTGAGCACTATGGGACTCAACTGCTGTGGTCATACGTCCCCTAGAACTTAGAACTACTTAAACCTAACTAACCTAAGGACAGCACACAACACCCAGCCATCACGAGGCAGAGAAAATCCCTGACCCCGCCGGGAATCGAACCCGGGAACCCGGGCGTGGGAAGCGAGAACGCTACCGCACGACCACGAGATGCGGGCGGCGAACCTCAAAGCTTTTATTTCTTCTCCATGGATTTTAATACCTACTCCGAACTTTTCTTTTGTTTCCTCTACTGCTTGCTCAATATACAGATTGAATAACATCGGGGATAGGCTACAACCCTGTCTCACTCCCTTCCCAGCGACTGCTTCCCTTTCATACCCCTCGACTCTTATAACTGCCATCTGCTTTCTGTACAAATTGTAAATAGCCTTTCGCTCCCTGTATTTTACCCCTGCCACCTTCAGCATTTGAAAGAGAGTATTCTAATCAATATTGTCAAAAGCTTTCTCTAAGTCTACAAATGCTACAAAGGTAGATTCGCCTTTCCCTAGTCTAAGATAAGTCGTAGGGTCAGTATTGCTTCACGTGTTCAACATTTCTACGGAATCCAAACTGATCTTCCCCGAGGTCGGCTTCTATCAGTTTTTCCATTCGTTTGTAAAGAATTCGCGTTAGTATTTTGCAGCTGTGACTTATTAAACTGATAGTTTGGTAATTTTCACATCTGTCAACACCTACTTTCCTTGGGGTTGGAACCATCATCATCAGTACCTTCCATCATCCTTAGGTTAGTTAGCTTTAATTAGTTCTAAGTTCTAGGCGACTAATGACCTGAGAAGTTAAGTCGCATAGTACTCAGAGCCATTTGAACCATTTGAACTTAAAGTCGAGCTACGTAAAGTAGCATAACATATTTAGTTTTCTCTGGAAATGAATATGAGTGAGGGAGCCTGTTGCCAGAGGTCTACCACTGGTGCACAGTAAGTCGGCCGTAATACGGCGTTACGTTGCAGTGACTATGGCGCCAACGGCGCTGGCCCTACAACACGAGGCAGTTGAATGAACGGGAAAAGACAGTGTGTGTCAATCAGCTTGCAGCTGTGGTACACTGTGATGGTGTTCTTGATTAAACGTAGGCCGGAGGCTACATCTGGATGACTTCAATTGCGGAAGAATCGTCGAAAAACTGGAAGATGGACGAAGTGTGAGGCGTCCAAAGGAGGGGAGGTAGTCGACCATGGTAAGCTACAGCAGCAGACTACGCTACGTTGTGCAACAGGCAAGAAAGGACCCACGTGAAACGGCGAAACAACGGGCGCAATTACAATTACATTTAGAGAACTGCAAGGTACACATTTTCACTCTCAATAATGGCGTGATAACTGCGTGGAGATTGTCTCTTTGACCGACAATCAGTACGTTGTGTTCCGTCGACAGCCGCTCATTGGCGGCAGTGCTTGCGATTGTGTCAAGAGCGTGGATATGGCACTGACAAGGTGAGAGGGAAATGTGCTCTTTTCGTGTGAGAGCAGATGCAGTCTTAGTAGTGAGCCGTACACTGCTTGTGTTCATGCCATTTATTGTTTGTCATCTTCTATTACGGTATTGTACCTCCGTTTTCTTATTCCATTTACTGGCGTCACTTCCTGCCTTATTTGCCCGTAAGCGGTAGCAGCAGCGCGTATCGATAAGTGTACTGTCGTGCCATCTCTGGAGTGATCGACAGTATTTCCGGGTCGTCGTGTGTCTGGAAGTCAGCTGTAGACGGACCAGGAGTGCAGTTCAGACGCAGCAGCAGTGAAGTCGGGGACGGAGCGCCGATGATGCGCCGACAGCCAGTGCTCACCGACCGCTGGCGACACACATGAACTGTCCGTCGGGAGGAGATTGGAGCGGGACGACCATTGGTTAGTCATTCGGTTGGTCGTCTCATCGGCCGACGTATATCTGGTCCTTTCGCCGTTTCCGGGCTTGGCCAGTCGGTCGGTTGGCGCAGAGCAGCGAAGAGGTCCCCGTCGCGCGAAGTCGCGCCGGAGCAGCTGGCGGCATGCACGATCGATTGGAGCTGTGAGGTGCTTCTTGCGAGGGTTACGAAGTTCGCCGCCCACCGATCTTGCATTCTAAAGTTGAGTGCTCACTTAACCAACTATCAAGCCTCAACTGCTATCACTTCTCTTCGTTTGATCCCATTTGTTGCTTTCTGCGAGGTTCCCGCGAGCAACAACGTGTGTGCATTGAAGTCGGCTAGAATTGCAGCCGTTTTCTTGGATAGGGTTAACATAATTTAGCTCACTCCTTCATTAATGAAGTGCATCAGTGGTATCTTCTGCGTTGTGGCCGTTAACGTTCTGGTTACCTGCCTCGGGCACTGACGTAGTTTTTGGCAGTGTATTTTCCTTGTCGTGTTGTTGCTGTCCAGCACGGCGTGTAGTTCGACAGCTGAGGTGTGTTGGTGGTTTTGGGCGTTTGTTCTGACTTGGCTGGATTGGGCACCAGTATCCAGAAAGTTGTGCTATTGACGTCTTGTTGTTGTTTCGCTCGTCGGGTGGAACAGAACTGATTTTGTTAGTTGTTTTGTCGACTGGCCTTCGGTTGGGTTGCCTTCCGATTTAGAGGTTGTCGGTCTGGCTGCCTGCCTCACCTAAATGTGCGTTAGTGTTACTTCCCAGACCGACCCTTGGATCCTTCTGAGCGCCACTCCTTGTGCTTTACATAGTGAATTCCTTTTAGTCTTCAATACTCTGTGTGGCCTTCAGCCGATTTTTAGCTTATTAAAATTGTAAGCTTTTCTTCCCTTTAGGCCTTACGCCGTGAAATTGTTTTCTCCATGGTGTGTGGCCTTCAGCCGAGGTTTAAACTCTCTTAAAATCTTGCTCTTGCCGCTAAGCCATAACATGGCTATTTTTTTGGGTATGAAGCCTTCAGCCGAGTTTGCATGAAATGTTTTAAGCTAAAGCCCTCAATCTTTTCAAATTGAAAGCTCTTCTTCCTAGGCCTTAAGCCGTAAAATTGTTTTGACATGGTGTGTGGCTTTCAGCCGGGTTTTAATCTCTCTTAAATAAAAATTTCAAAATTTTGGTCTTGCCCTTAAGTCATAAGATTGTTATTCTCTAGTATGTGGCCTTCAGCTGGGTTTTAATCATTCGTAAACTAAAAATTTTAAATCTTGATCTTGCCTTAGGTCATAACATTGTTATTCTTTAGTATGAGTCCTTCAGCCGAGTTTGCATGAAATGTTTTAAGCGAAGGCCCTCATCCTGTTAAACTGAAAGCCCTTTTTCCTAGGCTTTAAACCGTTAAATTGTTTGGTTGATATGCGGCCTTCAGCCGGGTTTCAGCCTATGTAGAATTAACATTGAAATATTGGTTTTGGCCTTAAGCCGTAACACTGTTCTTGCTTAATGTGTCGCTTTCAGCCTATTTTTATAGAAGAATTATTTTTTCTCTGAAAGAAGTGAAACTTCCAGAAGAACTCCTGTACCTCAGTTTCTTGCTTAGGCCTTGGACCCTGGATTTTCCCATGTGGCTTTCAGCCGATTAAAATCAAATCAAAGGAGCTCTTTCGTTAAAAACCTTGACAGTTTTTAATTCTTGCTTATGTTATTGTGTGTTTTAACTAATAAAATTTATATGTTGAACATAACTTACAGAAACTTATTTTGGCCCCTTTCCACAAATATAACCTCACCCGCTGTGTCCTGCTAGTCGAGGGATTTCAATTAGTGATTGTGGATCTATCCTCCTATGGTAAGAGGTGGGAACAGGTACTGCACTCAGGAACATAGTCGAAAATGAACGTTCTGGTGCACTAGATGTTACGCTGCTCATGTTACATGAGCGTAATGACCTCTAGGTCTATGAATATGGTATACTCACCGATCAATGTCATTTTACCATGGGATCGACCTGTTCACCCAAACTGATCATATAACTTTTGGCAGTATTGCAACGTTGGAGAGTAACCAGGGGGCCCATGGAATACCACGATTCAGCTGCCCTAATCCCAACTGAAACCGCGCCTCTTTCGGCGTAAACTCGGCCAGTAGTTGGAAACAATGTGCAAAAGACTCATCCGACTGAATGACTTTCTTCTCCAGATTTGTGTTTTGAGCAATGCATTCGGCAATGACTTCATTTTTATGGTTGACAATACGCCGATCGCAAAGAACAGAGCAGATGGAGGACCTCTAGGAAGGAGAGGGTGTTGGGCGATTGGACTGGCCTGGCCGGTCCCCTGACTGAAATCTGATCTTGTCTGTCCGGTGCAAACCACTTCATCCCTCCATACCTGCAAAAAAAAAAACAAATTTTACACAATTGAAATGGAGAATGAACAAATGATTGTATCCACAGATCGGTACGTTTCATAAAAAGGGTATACTTCGACCACTGGTTACTTTGACCACGCATACACGAAAAGTTTTGCACCTCTCTGTAATTTTAGTTGGGTGGTTGTGTATACTGTTTGGTGGTAAAGTTCCATCAATGTATGCTACATGGCAACATGTAGTTCCGCTGTTAATGCGCAAAAATTAACGAGCCTCTTGCTACTTATATGCGACTTATAATTGTATACGAAAAAGTGTGTCGAAATCTGGTTGTGAAAAATCCACCGGTATCATTTAACTGCAAAGCCATCGATGTTTCCAACAGTATCGTCTGTGTTACGATTAATTATCAGAACATTATATATATATATATATATATATATATATATATATATATACTACGATTTCTGATGTAAGGTGCACGATTTCTCTGTTTTCGGGATGCTCTGACCACTAGTCACTGTTGCCACGGAATTACAGAATTGTAGATACACAATTCTTTAAATACTGTTGATGCCAATGACAGTGCGGAACTAAGGAATACAAACATTAATCATCAGTATACAGACGAAGGCTCCTTTATAGTGGTTAACATGGCTACAACTAAGAAAAACGTATGTCAGTCATGTACTGCTAAAATAGCAAGCTGTTGTGGTTCAGGCAGTGATTCAGATATAACGTTTAATGTCAAATATCTCCGCAAACAAGGAATGGAGTTTGTTTGGCAACAACTATCAGATATTGACTCAATAAATGAACAACAGATAATCTAACTAACTGCACCAGATGTTTTGAAACAAGCGTTTAGGCTGATAGTGGATAAAACAAAGGAATTACGCTCAACTAAATTCGAGATATGTATGTGGTACTCCATCCTAGAATTTTTCATTATATTTATAGTACTATCTATCGGTCACACAGTATAGGCCGATCAATGTATTCCCAGATCGATGTCTAACTTTGAGCACCAATATTTTGTTCCATTACTTCCTCTGTATTTTAAAAAATGTATTGTACTAATTATTATGTAATGCTTTCGCATGTTCACGAACATCAGTATCAAAGAAGTTAAATAAGTCATGGAATCACATTTTAATCTAAAAATCGGTCAAGGTATACCATGTTTACGGCCCGTGTTAATAAAATAATATCCGTTTCAGCCTCGAACCACGTATGAACAACAATGTTGTGGCGCACGACGAATAATTTTCGAGGAGAACACTGGCTGAAGAAGAAATACCAACTGCCAGGAGGTGGTGAAAACTTCTGCGAAGTGAATGTGCGTGTTTTGTGGGAGCCGTGGCGTCTTGCGAGAGGAGAAGTGGGGCGGAGCTAAAACTCAAAGTGGTGTGGCCGCAGCTATCTTGGGCACGGCGCAAATAACTACGCTTTGATCACCGCCAAAGCGGGGAGCCGGCTAGCCGTCCGCAGACGAACGCAATTTGCTCAGCTCGCAGAGTGCCTCACTCGCAAACTGCTCTGGAGGAGTTCCAGCGTCTCGTTCCAGTGTGGCTTCTGGGAACGTCCGGCCTGCTCGGCGCGCTGCTGCGGCTTTCGGCGAGCAGCCGGAGCCATCTGTACATTTCTGATGAGGCGCATCAAAGCGTCGTGGCTCTATGGTCTTAGTCACAAGCGTAAATCATCATTAATTCAACGGTTGTTTCCACAGACAGATAAAAATAAGTCGTTGATACACTTCCTTGTCTTCTAAATTATACATCTTGTAATGTTGTGTGAGCCTCACTGCCCCTTTTGTTTTTAACAAATTTGTGTCTGATTTTATTTTGAGAACCTCAGAAATTATACCGTAAATACCGTAAATGTAAATTTGATTCAGAAAGTACTTGAAGTGAAGTGAAGCGCAGCTGGACAGCAACAAACTCTTTAGCACGCAATCCCTGCAACGATAGGAATTGTGAATCTTTGAGTATGGACTCTAAAAAAAAGACAATTCAGAATTAAAAAAAAGAGAACTGTTACTGTGTATCTTGTGAAAGGACGTGTTGCTAGGCCGTCGCTCAGAACGTATTGTTACATTTAACGAAAATTGATATTTGAGTGAAAAAATCGAGTAAGTATGTTTAAAAGTTGCCAAACATTTATGCATACAAATTTTCTGGAAGTGAAGAATAGAAATATTTTGTTTTTGGAAAAGGAGGTGAACTTCATTGTCGTCGCCGTCTATCAATCGACAGAATTGTAAGTGTACAAATTTCACTAAAATACTGGAAAAGAAATGCATTGTCTATAGTTTTCATTCAATAAGTAACAACCTCTCATAATTTCTTAATTACAGTAATTGGATTATGTTCTTGTACAATAGTATGCTGCTGAACTCCACTGACCAATTCTGATGTAGTAAGACGTGTAGTTTGAAGGAAGTTTGTGTGCTAAGCAATCTCCTTTTCTCACGAAATGCAGATTGCTGTTTGATCTTATTTACTTAGAACAGTGGTACCTTAGGTATGAAAAGCTACGAAAAATTGGGTTCAAAGCTATCCGCAATACGGCCAAGTAACTAACAAAGTCGTATTTTAAACCTTAAAGAACAATAACTTCCTCCAAATTGTAATACGTCACCAACTGGTGCAGAAGTTGATCATGCAAGGAGGTAGTAACCAAAATTCAGGTACCAGTTACGACTTACAGTAAAAATCTCAATCAAAAATCAATCTCTCTCTCTCTCTCCAAACACATATATAAATATTCACATCACTAAGATAAAAGTCATTTTATAATCTGCACTCTGCAAGCAACCTGTTGGCGTGCGGCAGAGAGTACTCAGAGTACAACTGACATAGCAGCTGTGTCAGAATCCATTCGCGAATGGTACGGGCAAAGAACTATTGTTGGTAAGCCTCACGATCAGATGGAATTAATTTTTTTTTTCCATCATGAGCCATTTGTTGAGCCATGTGAGGAAGGAAGTACTGTGTTGTCAAACTCTTCTTCGAAGTGCGTTCTCGGAATTTTAACAGTATACCTCTTACAAGGAAACATTTCCAAGCGTCAATAAACGATCTTGATGAAACTTGGTGGGTGTGTACAGAGGATGCAAACGTATATTTTTGTTTGTGTCGAATTTCACTTGTAGGGGGTAAAACACACCACAAAATATAATTTGGCATATTATGTTTGGAGGGAATATCATCGAAAAGTTGACATGTAACTAATTTCTTGAAAACTGTCTAATCAAATTTTGTAATAACTTGCAATTTTTCGAAAATACCTCCCCATGACTAATTAATAATGGAAAATGAAAACTTTTATTACAACATAAACTAAAGAAGCTTTCAAGCTACATATATCCCCATGTAACAAAACTGGTTCCTGAAATATCATTTTAAAAAATAAGTAGTTCACAATGTGTTGTCAGAGTGTTTTCAACAGACCTAACTAAAATACTTAAATATTTATTATTAGCCTAGTTATTTATATTTTACTTATATTTGTTTTATGTTTTAAACTGTTATCTCACGTTTTGCACGATACAAAGAGAAACACCTGTAACAATTTAAAATCTTGCTGAATTCTGTTTTACATTGTGTTATCCACGTGAAGAAATTTCGTTCATTTTATGTGTGGTGATAGAAAACATTATGTTGTAAGCATTTATTCCTGTATTATCATTATTGTAATAATGAGTTAGTTCTTACTTTTGATTAACAAAGTACACATATGTTAAATGGTATATTAAAAAACAAAAAACAAAACAAAAAGAATGTAAAACGTAAAATAACAATGGAAACCATAAAACGAATGTAAGTAAATAAATAACTAGACTAATAAAGAATGTTTAGATATTTTAGTCAAGTATATTAAAATACTCTGACTGCACATTGTGTTCAGAACTGATATTTCAGAAACCAGCTTTGTTACACATGGATGAATGTAGCTTGAAAGCTTCTATAATTTACGTCATAACATAAGTTTCTACTTATCATAATTAATTATTGGTGGTGGGGTATTTTCAAAAAATTTCAAATTATTACTAAATTCGATTATACTGTTTTTGAGATCGTTAGTTACATATCAACTTTTGTGTGAGAAACATCTTTTATGTACCGTCGTTACACCTTAAAAACAAAATTAGTCGAAACAAAAACACGCTTATTGCACTATTTCGTCCTCTCTAATACCTGCCAAGTTTCACCAAGATCGTTTATTGACACTTGGGAATGTTTACTTGTTAGTGTGGCACGGCGCTTCCCTTAATCCAGCCGTGGGCAGTTTAAGGTCTGAAAGACGTGAAGGGTCACTTGGAGCATCCAACTGAAAGGGGTACCAAGAATTCCCATGTGCAAAATTTGTATGCTGAGTATATTGTAAATTGACACAGGTGAAAATACATAATAACAATAAAAGGAACATCCAGTAAACATGGGTTCATAAACAGTTTACAAAATAATTGCAAATGCGCGGTTACGAACCGCCACTGAATCTGCACAAATTATCAGAGTGTATATTCCACACCTCTTCCTCAAGAAATGGGCCGATTTCAACCAGACGTGGTACATGTATCACTTAATGTCTGGAAATAATCACTGTTGGGGTGAGAACCACCCATCTATCAGAGGAGTGTGGGTGGGGAGCAAAAAAGTAGCGCATCCCACAATGTGTGGGAACACATACTTTAGGCATCCAGTATTTGAGACTGGCAGCACTTAGCGACTTGCAACAAAATTTACACGTAATTTCAAACCTTTTTCTCAATGGCGACCGACACATAATATTGAAAGAAACTAATTTTCACTGTTCATACAGTAGGACTGCAGAGCAAAACATGACGTTTCTATTTATTTATTTTTTACTAATAACTGTCTTAGTGTCACATTGTGCAGGCAGTATTCACATATACAACTGAATGTACCTGAAAAATTACGTCTTTTCCACGCTTCCTTCAAGAGATACGACACCATAGACATTAAGATGCGTGGATAGCTACTGTGTCATGAAAGATGTTTAAATTTATTAGTTCATTGCTGCTAACTCAATTCGTAACATTTTTCACAGACAATATCCATGTATGGCGCTGAAAGTACTTTCAAAAATTTATCATTGTACGACACTTAGTTCAGGGCATATGACCTCAAATATTGAGATGAGTGAAATCTGTGGCATCATGTATCACGGTTTTGTTCATTACTACTTTACTATATTCTTAACACATTTTTCAGACAGCAGCCGCATGTAACACTGGATGTACCTATAAAATTACGTCATTCTGCAGCTCATAGTTCAGGAGATACAACGTTATTAACATTGAGCTATGTGAAAATAAAATTGCAGGGCCAACATTCAGATGAAATATGTGTACAGAACGTGTGAAATATATGTATATATATTCATATGCATATACAGATAAAGCCACAGGTAAAACTCTCATCCTTACCCTAGAAATGATTTCAATCTAATTCGGTACACATATTAGTCACAACCTGGAGAGAAATATTGCAGGCATCAGAACCAACAATCTCCTTTTGGGGTGAGTGTCATAACGCAAAAATGTAAAGGGGCCAGAGGCGATGGAGAGAGGTGAAAGGAGAAGATGAACACAGAAAGGAAAGCAGAGGACATGAGCAGTGTGGGGAGGATATGGGCAGAGAGAAGGGGGACGAGGAGATGAACAGAGAGAGGGAGGAGGAGGTGGAGTTACAGGGGGAGGAGGAGATTGATGGAGGGGTAGGAAGCAGATGGACTGAAGAGGAAGCATATTGACAGAAAAAAGGAAGCGGAGGAGATGGACAGAGACATGGAAAAGAGGAGATGGACAGATAGTGGGGGACAGATGAGCTGGATAGAGAGAGGAAATGGGGGAGATGGACAAGGAAGACATGACGCATGAGGTGGACGGAGAAAGGGGGAAGGAGAAGATGCACTAATGGACGATTGGAATAAATACTGGGTACTCGTCTGACACAACAAATACAAAAATTGATGTATGTGCATATATGTGCATGTATGTATGTTCTTGAACTCCTCCCAAACTACTGAATCAGCTTCAACCAAACTTGCTACATGTATCACTTACTGTCTGCAAAAACCCAACGTGGGGGTAAAAACAACCCACCTCTCACAGGGGTGGGAGTGAAAAGCAAGTGTAGATCACAACTTGGATGTAGCTGGATTACATTCCACCAGTATTTGAGAAGACAGCTCTTAGTGACTTACAAACAAGTTTGCGCATAATTTCAAATGGTTAATTGTCTTTTTCTCGCTGACATTCCGCACAAAATGTTGAAAAGAAAATATTTTCGCTTCCTTCGTATTCGGTGCTCATTCAGTAAAGCTGTCGCATCATGTATGATGTTTTAATTTATTACTTGGTTCTACTAACTCTATTTGCAACGCATTTCGCAGACAGTATCCACATTTGTTGTACCTAGGAAAAATATATCATTGCGCAATACATAGTTCAACAGATATGATCTCACAAGCACTGAGATGCGAGAGAAATTGTTGCATCATTAGTTACTTCTTTACTAGACATTCCATACCTAACAATTTCTCAGACAGTATCCACATGTAACACCGATTTTACTTGCAAAATTTTATCACTGTACGACTCATAGTTTAAAAGATATGACGTCATAAACTTTGGGCTGCATGAAAATTAAACTAGAGATATACACGTGAAATGTGTGAACAAAATTTGTGAAGCATGTTAAATAATGGTGAAATACATATGGCATGTCCGAACCAGGACAAAGCTGCAGTAAGAGGCTCCTCCTTAACTCATGTATCAATTTAGTCCAAACTTGGTACATATGTTACTTACTATCTGGAAAGAGATGCTGGGGGGGGGGGGGGTGAGAACCACCAACATACTAATTGGGTGCTGATGACAATGTGGTAATGGACATGGAGTGGAGAGGAGGAGAAGATAGACAGAGCGAGAGGAAAGGAGCCTATGGACAAAGAGTGTGGGTAAAGCACACGGGCAGAGAGGGGATGGGAAGAGAAGCGCGTGGACAAAAGGAGAGAGAGGAACAGATGAACAGAGGGAGGGGCCAGAGGACTTAGAGGTGGAGGTGGTGGGCAGAGGGGAAGCTGAAGATGTTCAGAGAGGGAGAAGGAGGAGATGAACAGAAAAAGGGGTAAGGAGGCAATGGACTTACAGGAGGTTGTAATAAATGCAAACCTGGGCAACGTCAGGAAGGCAGCTAGTTCTCTTACAAATTTTGTCGTAGTTAGTAAAAATTCTTTAGGAATGTAAACTTTTCGACCAAGCCCACTTCCAATGGGCTTGTCGAAGGCCTATCTTCACAAGACATACAAAATTACTCCAGCACATTACATGTTACAATTTTTGTTTCACATTTCATCCTCACGTGAAATTGACAATAAAATATTTCTCTTTCGTATCACCACAAATAAGTCTTTTCCACAACTATTCCAACCGGAACAGTTTTTAAAAGATAGGTACCGTACACTGTCTGATAAGAAGGTGAAGCACCAGGAAGACATGATAAGATACCAATGTAGCTTTGTGGGTGAATACACCATAAGTGGGCGAATAAATGATAAGAGTTAGAATTCTCTGAGTCAGGTAGATTGGCCACCACAGTCCTTTAGTGTTGTTCGTGTTTAATGTTGTTGGCAGTAATGGTAGGGTACGTAAGGGATGCTAATAGTGTCAGACATTGAGTGACCACTGTTAAGGCCACAGAGGTACTGCGAACTCTGAAAGGTGGCTACACTGAGTCACAGCGCCAGAGATCGCGCCAAAGAGTAATATCCAGCCGCCTCCACTGGCAGTTCTTGTCGAGAAGTGGTAGTGGGCAGTGCTTGTTCAGAAGTGGTGGTAGTTAGTGCTTTTGTTGAGAGGATATTGATAGCTGTACTTTTTGAGGCCATGTCGTGTGCAGTTGTTTTGATGGGCTAGACAGCAGATGTTGTTCGAATGGAGATGTTGCAATGATCAGAGTGGATTTTTAGTCAATATATATGAAGGTAAAAAAAAATTTTTATTTTTTCATTTCAAATGTCCTAATTAACAATGTCTCTTGGTCACAGGTTCAGTCAACAAAGCATCTGGCTTGTGTTCATGTATTAGAGTGTAATTCTGGTTCTTATGTGCAATTATAGTATTTTTGGGTTTTTTTTAATTACTTCATTGTAGATGGCGTTTAAAGCATCTTGTCGTATTGAGGAAGAACCGTGCCAGATGTGTATGTTGAATCACACTTCCACGCACAGAACAGTTACATTTGTGCTTTGTTGTTTCGTAGCTTTTATAGTTGCTGGGGACTTAATTAAGTAATTGTGTTAACGGAAGTTTTCTTTCATTCTTTGTTGTCATTCTAAGCAGTCAGATTGCGTACAAATACCAGTCAGGGCCAACCGGATACGAGACTGCGTAACCGGACAGACAGCGACGAAAATTAAAATTATTTGCATTCAATATATAATTAAGCCCCCATGCACGTGGCGACCGCTGCTTCGGATCGTCCCTTGGAATTCTTTTGATAGTAAAAATAGCAGACAGTAGTATTGTTGTAGTAATTTGTGGTTTAGTAATTGTAGTCTATATTGCATGTGTAGATTTGGTAACTGAACATTTGTAGTTGTCTTGTCATTCTCTTAATGGTATTTTGGCAGAATTTAATTTTTGATGTCTTGTATACAGGCCTGACAATTTTGTGCAATTTTGATGGTTTTAAGTGTTCGTTAGACGTGTTTGTTGGGAAACATTTCGTGTGAATGGTATTGTTGGAGATAAAGTGTCATTGTGTGTAATTTTCGTACAGTGACGAGTTTTGTATGTTTTGTAAATGATTACACGGTCGATGAAAAAGGCAAAAATGATGAATAGTGAGAATGACGAAATTGTTAACATGGCGAACTCGCCAACACATGAGAATAGTATGATGAATAATGAAGTAGAAAACAATTTAGTAAGTCGGGAAAATAGTCCGGAACAGTTCAAAATTTTTCACAATCAAAAAATTTTCAGAATTCGAGATTAACGACAGAAGATTCTGGAATAGTATCGAACACAGATAGCTTTACGGCTACGTCGAAAGAAGTTAGTTTTACGGGAAATGTTAGGGGCGAAAAGAATTTCGAACAAGTTAACATGGAGCAGTTGATGAGTGCAATATTAAATTTGGGATCACGGTTAGAAACTGATATGGGAACTTTGGCAACACGGTTAGACTCACAAACAGGAACAATTAAAACAGAGATAGGAACAATTAAAACTGATATGGGAACAACGGAAACACGGTTAGACTCACTGGGATCGCAGTTAGGATCTGAATTAAAAACAGAGATGGGAACTTTGGCAACACGGCTAGAAACTGATATGGGAACAATGGAAACACGGTTAGACTCACGGATAGGGACATGTTTCAGTAACATGAAAGATGAATTAAAAAAAGAAATTAGAGAAGAAGTACAACCGATTTTGAATGCTCACAATAACAGATTAATTTCAATAGAAATCTGATAAAAGGAACAGGATAGAGAACAGGAAGAAAGATATCGCGCGATAGTACAAAAATTTTCAGAGTTAAATTTACAACGTGCACTCGATAAGGAAGAAATACTTGAAAGAATCGAGGAATCCGTACCAAATGACAGAATAAATAACCTAACACAACAGTATGAACAGTTAACTACTAAATGTGTCAATGCTGAAACCCGAGTCGCGACACATACGGAAGACGTAAATAAACAGAAAGAACAAATAGGTGACTTATCGGAAAGAGTTGAGGAGATTGCAGATAAATTGACAAGTCTTAGTTGAAATGGGGACAGAGATTCGGATGATACTGCTCCATTACCATTTGCAGAAACCGAAGAGTACCAGAACATAAATAAGCATGTTGAAAATCAGGGAAAATTTAATGAACGCGTTAAAAGGGAATTTGAGGCATTACGAAAGCAAGTCAAACAAATTGAAGGCGAAATCGTAGGAAAAGACAGCACAAGAAATTTAGAATCACAGATAGCAGAGGGGTTTGAAGAAAGTAATTTATTTCATTTACGAGAAGCAACAAGAGAGCGCCAGGCGTGCGAACTTGACAATAATCGACATTGGGACTGGGACAGACGCGGTAGGTCTTTGTCGCCACGAGGAGAAAACTTTGACTATAAACACTTTTTAACTGTTCGGAAATTTAAGATCTTTCGCAGTTCTAAGAATGACATACATCCATGTTCATGGTTAGATCAATTTATGTACGCACTTCCACCAAATTGGCCACTAAGTCACAAACTGGAATTTATGTGTGGATATTTAGAAAACGAACCGGCGACGCGCATGCGCGCACTTATTAGAGATTGTAATAATCTAAATGATTTTTATCATGCATTTCTATCGGCATATTGGTCCGAAAATACGCAAGACAGAGTCAAACATAGTCTTATTATGCAGCGTAATTTTAAACAGTCTGAGTTCCGCACGCCGGCAGAATACTTTGAAGACATGATTCGAAAGAATCAATTCCTGTCCAACCCTTATAGCCCGACTGAATTAATTCGCATTTGTTTAACTAAGCTGCCACAATCCATAAGACAAATTGCTTTAGCCGGAAGATGTAAAGACGACATTGAAACTTTTAAGACGTTGCTACAAGAACTTGAGTATGACAACGACAACGGGACTTCTTGTAATTTTTTCAGTAACAGTTATCACAATAGATTTTCAGAGGGAAGGGATAATGATCGGAACGGACGTTATATGGGTAATTTTGAGAATGACAGACGAAGCAGACAGGATAATAGATATCAGCCTTATGACAATAACAGGCGTTCTAACAGAAATTACACAGACAGTTATAATAACGGAAACTCCTACCGGAATGATCAATCATACGGAAACGGTAATCGGTATCATCAAGACAGAAATTATTCATACAATAATAGAAATTCTTACTACAGAAATAACCAGGGTAGTAGATATAACAATAATTTCAGAAGTGACAGTCGAAATTACACAAGAAGTAGTCGTGCAGATAGCCAGGAAAACAGAAATTTTAATAACAGACACAACCAAGAATTTGCATCTAACAGACAGGAGGGACCTAATTGGCATCCTCCACGTGACAGAAATTCAGAGAGACAAGTGCAAATCGTAGAAATTGATCCGCGAAATGACGGGAATAATCAAAGACGTGACGCGAACAATCGACAATGACTTGTAGCTTCGGTTTGTGGCAGCAATGTAGACGGTTCAGAAAGTAATGACACTACTACTTTACACTACGTTCGACTGGAAGACATGAGAGACATTTTGCTAGACGAAAAGGAAAACAATGTAGACGCATTTTTACATCCTGTTATTGAAGTATGTGTGGGTAAGAATAAGTTCATTGCAGTTTTAGATTCTGGGAGCCCTTTGAATGTCATTAGTGAATCAGTTTTTCGTATATGTGTAAGAACTATTGCTTGTCCTGTGTTATCTGTTTCTAAAACTACAATTCGAGGCGCTATTTCTGGAAAAAGTGTGGAAGTCAAACAACAGACCAACTTAAATTTCATTTGTCAAGGATACGAATTTTCTGCTAATTTTATTATTGTTCCATTACTCAGTACACAAATTATATTAGGTATGGAGTTTCTTAACGCACATAAGGCAATTTTAAACTTTAAATAAGGAAGTGTGAATTTGACTGTTGCCGGAATGCCGAGAAGTTTGAAATTTTTCGAGTGTTTAACAAAATCTAAATCAGACACAAAATGTTTAAGGTTTCTTACTTCTGATGTTTTCGCTGAGTATTATGACGACAATGTGTTCATTTATGACAATGACAATAGATTCAGAGACGGGATGGATGATATAATTAATAGCGAAGAATTAATTAATGAAAAGGTTAAGAAAGCTGAAGTGCCAGGTGACGTTGCAAGAGAAGAGCTGCACCAAATTTTGACTTCACATGCTACAGTATTTAGTCATCACACAGGAACTATACAAGGCTTACAATATTTATTTAAAGTAAAAGAACACACACCACTTCGGGGGAAAACGTACGCTATTCCTTTGGCTTACAGAGACAAGGTTAAGAGTGAACTTCAATACATGTTACATCAAGGCATTATTGAGCCAGCAGTCAGTCCTTATACCAGCCCATTACACGTCGTTCTTAAAAAGGATGGGTCAATTCGTTTGGTTCTGGATTCCAGGCAGATAAATAATATCATCATTCCTGAAACTGACCGTCCACAAAATTTAGATCAACTTCTTCAACATTTCCATAGAATTAAATTTTTATCCACAATTGATATGCGCGCAAGTTTAAGGCATGAGAACTCCACCCTGATTGTAGAAAATACACTGCCTTTTTAGCCTTTGGTAATTGTTATCAATTTCGGAAATTACCGTTTGGACTTACTGTATTTTCAGCAGCATTCATTCGTAGTATAAACGAAATTTTACCTGTTTATCTTCGTGACAATATTACTTCATATGTTGACGATATTCTTATTGCTAAACGTTCTTGGAGTGAGCATAACAAAATTTTGGATTCATTATTACGTATTTTTGCAAGCGTTGGCATTACAGTGAACTTGAAAAAATCTGATTTTGGTCGTTCTCAGGTGAAATTTCTTGGTCATATTATTTCTACAGAGAAACTATTCGTAATTATGCTGTTCCTACTACAAAACGTGATATTCGTAGTTTCCTTGGTGTCTGTAATTTTCTTAGGCGCTTTGTTAGATTGGACAATTTGGCCCTACTTCGTTTATGTGAACTATCTGGAAAGAATTCAAATTGGTGTTGGGATGAGGAAGCTCAGTCAGAATTTGAACAACTTCGTGATGCTTTAGTTGCTGCTCCACTTCTTTCACATCCGGATTTATCTAAAGATTTTTGTTTAGCGACGGACTCATCATACAAAGGCCTAGGTGCTCATTTATTTCAAGAGATAGAAGAAAACGGCGTTGTAGTACAGAAAACTATTGCATTTGGAAGTCGTGTTCTCTCTAAATCAGAAAAGAATTATTCGATTACGGAACTTGAGGCTTTGGCTGTTGTATGGGCTTTCACAAAATTTCGCATCTTTTTGTGTGGCAGACATACTAAGGTTTACACTGATCATCGAGCTCTGGAATTTCTTATGTCAGCAAAATTAACACATGTAAGATTGTCACGATGGGCGCTGTATCTACAGGAATTTGATTTTAGTATTGTTTACATACAGGGTTCTTCAAATATTATTGCTGATGCTTTATCATGTGCACCTATGGGTTTGAAACAAAGTGCTGAGGAGGACTGCAAAGAAAACAATTATTGTTTGATGTATATTCAAGGTGTTGCGTTTGAGAATATTATTTCGTCTTCACTCCAGGACATCGCTAAGGAGCAAAACTAGGATCCAATCTGGAAGGACATTAAGGAGAAGTGGAGGAGAAAGGAAAGTGTAGCGATTAGACAGTATTATTTAGTTCGCAATGATATTCTTTTTAAACGAAAATCGCTCGACAACTCTGTTTGGTTAGTTTGTATTCCTGATAAGTGGGTCAATAAATTGATTTGGTACACACATTTCAGTTATGCACACTTTGGTCCCAGAAAATGCTTTCATAAATTACGAGAAAATTGCTACTTCAGTAATATGGAAAAACGTATTCGATCTGTTCTTGCCAAATGCAAATTATGTCAAAAGGCTAAGCCGCCAACTATTTCTCACAGAGCACCGTTGTTTCCTATCATTCCACCAAAATTAAAGGACATGGCTGCAGTCGATTTGTTCGGTCCAGTGGTTCGTTCTACTAATGGTTTTGCGTACATTTTGGTAGCAGTGGAACTGACATCAAAATATGTGTGTTTTACACCTTTACGTAAAGCAACAGCTCGTTCAGTATCTAATGCTTTCATCAAACATTTTCTTAAAGAAGTGGATCATGTTGATAAGGTTATATAAGATAATGGATCACAGTTTCGCTCTAAAATTTGGCTTCGTACTCTACGGCGTCGTAAGATTAAACCAATCTTCATTTCACTTTTTCACCTTCAATCTAACGCTTCAAAGAGGTGGATGAAGGAAATCAATAAATTGTGTCGACTTTATTGTCATCAGAATCACAGAACTTGGGATCAGTATCTTCATATTTTTCAAAACATTCTGAATGAACTCCCTAATGATTCAACTTCTTTACCGCCTATATTGATATTAAAAAACAAAGCACCGACAAATCGCATTTCTGAAATCGTTCCTTTTCCGCCTTCCCGGAAACTGCGGCATTCTGAAGTTGTCAACCTGGCTCTACAAAATATTGCATCTGCGGCTGCTAGAAGAGAGAAATCAGCTAAGCGTCCTGGTCGTTTAAAAACCTTGTCAGTTGGTCAAAAGGTGTTAATTAAGTCTCACCGTTTGTCTCTCAAAGGAAAAGGCTTGTGTCGCAAATTTTTTCTGCTTTATAATGGTCCATATAGAGTTCGCAAAATTATTCATGATAACACTGTCGAAGTAGAAACTCTTAAATCTCGGCGCTCTAAGGGAATACATCATATATCGAAAGTTAAAATTTTTGTGGAATGACATACTTTTGAGAAACTATCAGTTATACGTAAACACACGGAGAGTACAAGGATACCGCGCCGTGTTCCGGCGGCGGCACATACTCAAAGCAATAGTCAATTCTGCGCGGCGCACAAGGCAGTCGTTGACCGCAAACAATTACTTCCTACGTCACGCGTACCTACAGCTGATCGAGCGCTCAGTGCGAATGCACTGACAGCCGTAAACAAATACACAGTGTAATTTCTCCGAATAAATTCAGTATAAAGCTATAGTGACTTGATAAATTATGTTATTAACGTTCAGTATTTTTCAGGATACGGTTGTATAAAATATTTAAGACCTTCAGGTAAATTCTGTGTGTGTCCGACGTTAAGAGGACTTGCTATTGAGAAAATTTTCAGGAAGAATGTAATTTCGAGGAAGAAACTAATAAACTAAAAAGGTAACTATTAATTGAGTTTATTTTTCAGGTAACATATTTCCACTTAGCTACGTACTTTAGACGTAATTTGCTGCTCGCGATTACGTGATTTAAACTTTGTGTTATCTGATTTTGACAATGATTGATTAATGAACAGGGTTGTTACTTGTGTATATTATGCATCGCTTGGCTGCACTGCTTTTTCACTGACGTCATATTTTTTTTATTATGTGCCAGCTGTGCTTAATTATTTAAATTATAATTGTCACGTGATTAATTGTGCTGATATGGTGATGTATGTAGGTTATACTTTGTGATGTACCTGCTTCCGCCTTCATGTTTACTTATTAAGATGACATATGAACATTTATTTGCTTATGCTGATATGATGCTAATGACCTGTTTATTAGGTAAGATACATATTTGCTGCTTTGCGTATGGATTGAATATTTACACATTTCTGTTTTGTTGTCATAACTACTCTTTAATTTGGTATATAGAAATGCTGATATATGGTGTACGAACATGGAGCTTAGGTCACACTATGGTATTAATTATAGATTGTTCGCTTGGCAGAGCCTCGTTGTAGGGATTGTGCTTGACATTCTGTTCTCTACTGGTCTATTTACTCGCTATTGCATGTTTTGCTTACGCTCAGTGCCTTATATTTTAAGATAAGAAAATGAACTGCTATAATTCGACGAACCACATTAGTACAAGAAACTTCATAGAAGTCATATGAGCTGGAGGTTTTATGGAAGCCATATAAACTTATGCTAATAGAAGGGAAGCTAACGACATGAAATACCAACACTAGGTTTAGACCATTGACAGTTATTACACTGCATTCTTCGTGAGCAACTGAAATAGTAAGTGACACTTGACACAATAAATACTCGACATGTTTGCTTCTGTTTTGCCATGATTCTTGAAGTGGTGTACACACTGTGAAATATTACGATCATTAAAACTCCGTACTCGTATTTACTTACTGAAAGTTATTCGAACTAAAGGCTTTTAGAGGTCATGTATGCATTTCTTTTATTTAATGACGGACAAGGTAACCAAAATGTATTTTATAATTCATAATGAGTAGAAGATTTGGCTCAGGTGGACTACACAGAGGTTGTGTGTGGACATTGTGTCTTCGGATTGCATGGGATGATAAATTGATGTTTGCACTAGGATTTTGTCTGTACTTGTTCGAGGAGACTGACTAGAGGAAAGAGTTGTTATGGAAGTGAAATGATATTGGTGATAAGGTTTATATGTATCGACGTATTGATGAGGTATTATTGAGGTATTGAGATTGTGTGAAGTTGATGATTATTGGAGTTTTGGTGGACAAGAGGTAAGGTAAATGATATTGATGATAAGGTTTATATGTATCGACGTAAGAGGTATTATTGAAGTATTAAGATTATGTGATGCTGATGATTATTGGAGTTTTGGTGGATAAGAGGTAAAGTAAGTGAGGAGCATATTTTTTTTGTTGGTCTATATGGAACAAGGAGGATGAAGTTGGCAGACTAGAACACTCAAGTAGAAGGAAGCTAGTCTACACACACACTTTGTTAAATCACTAAGCAGTATATACTTTTTTTTGGAGAGAGGAAGTATTTGCATATCTTGGCACACTGACAGTTGTTCAGCAACTGTACATTTGATTTGGCTTGGCAAACATTGGTCTTGACATGATGACTATGACGTTGACTAACTATTATTGAATGTTATACACTGTTACCACTATTACTTGATACACATGTTGAACATCAAATTTTGACAGAATTGCATTTACACAGTTAACACTATTCAATTATACAGTAGTACTTAAATGTGGATGAAAGATGAGTGAGTGTGTTTTCTGTGTTTCCCCTTCCTAATCCCAAATAATTGGTACCGACCTATCTCCTAAATATTATTTTACTTGTTTGTGGTGGCTTGCACTGACACCCATAAATATTATAGGTTTACTGATATTAGTGTATTTGTAATATTTAATATGACAATTATCTGATATCATTTGTGTGTTTATTATAATTTGTATGTTTAGTGTAAGAGCATTGATAATAATTTTGTAAAAGTAATTGTGTGTGCCATCAAACTGTTGTTCGTGCTTGCACCTATTCAACATTGCTGGGTGCCACTTGGAAATGTTTAATTTCTGCTGATAAACTCTGATGAACTGTCTGATTAGTGTTAGTGAATATTATGGACTGTTACCTGCACTTATTCAACATGATTGGTCCCAGTTGGAAATTTTTAATTTCTGCTGATGAACTCTGATGAACTGTCTAATTAGTGATAGTGAATATTATGGACTGTTACCTGCACCTGCTCAACATTGTGCTACTGATGGACTGCTTTTACTGAGATAATGTCACTTGTTGGTGTCTGCACCTGCTCAACATTACTGGGTGCCACTGATGGACTGCTTCTATTGAAATAATGTCACTTGTTGGTGTCTGCACCTGCTCAACAGTGCTGGGTGCCATTGGTGGAACTGCTTCTACTGAGATAATATCACTTGTTGGTGTCTGCACCTGTTCAACATTACTTGGTGCTACTGATGGACTGCTTCTACTGAGATAATGTCACTTGTTGGTGTCTGCGCCTGCTCGCCATTTTTGGGTGCCACTGTTGAAGCTGTTTAAATACTGCTGATGAAATGTTATGAGACTGCTATTAGCACCTGTTGATCATTGCTGAGTGCTACTGTTGGAACTGTCAACTACTCTGAGGAGTTCTGCTTGTTTATTGAACTATTGAAAGGATTTTATGTGAATATTTGTATAAACTGATTTTTTGTGTGTTTACTTTTTATGAGATGTTATGAGACTCTTACCTGCACCTATTCGTCATTGCTGACGCTATTGATTGAATTGTTTAACCACATGATACTTGTGTAAACTATTATGTAAAATCATATGTATGCAAGCATTTGTATTCCTTACTGTATTTTATATATTAGATTATTGAAGGGTCAGTGCAAAGCCAAAATTTATTTAGTTATGTGATATTTACTTATTAATATTACTTTTTAATTTTTGTCTGTATTTTTCGGACGAATTTGGTGGTAATTTCACCACCAATGCTGGCAAAAATACCATCAAATTCTAGCCCGTGGAGGAAGGGCATATGAAAGGTGGCTACACTGAGTCACAGCGCCAGAGATCGCGCCAAAGAGTATTATTCAGCCGCCTCCACTGGCAGTTCTTGTCGAGAAGTCGTAGTGGGCAGTGCTTGTTCAGAAGTGGTGGTAGTTAGTGCTTTTGTTGAGAGGATGTTGATAGCTGTACTTTTTGAGGCCATGTCGTGTGCAGTTGTTTTGATGGGCTAGACAGCAGATGTTGTTCGAATGGAGATGTTACAATGATCAGAGTGGATTTTTAGTCAATATATATGAAGGTAAAAATTTTTTTTTTTATTTTTTCATTTCAAATGTCCTAACTAACAATGTCTCTTGGTCACAGGTTCAGTCAACAAAGCATCTGGCTTGTGTTCATGTATTAGAGTGTAATTCTGGTTCCTATGTGCAATTATAATATTTTTGGTTTTTATTAATTACTTCATTGTAGATGGCGTTGAAAGCATCTTGTCGTATTGAGGAAGAACCGTGCCAGATGTGTATGTTGAATCACACTTCCACGCACAGAACAGTTACATTTGTGCTTTGTTGTTTCGTAGCTTTTATAGTTGCTGGGGACTTAATTAATTAATTGTGTTAACGGAAGTTTTATTTCATCCTTTGTTGTTATTCTAAGCAGCCAGATTGCGTACAAATACCAGTCAGGACTAACCGGTTACGAGACTGCGTAACCGGACAGACAGCGACGAAAATTAAAATTATTTGCATTCAATATATAATTAAGCCCCCATGTAACTCCTACGAGGCAGCGCTATCAGAACCTGACAGAGTTTGAAAGGGGCCTCATTGTGGGTCATCACTTTGCTAGCTGGTCGAGTAGTGCAATATCCAAATTTGTGGAGCATACGGATGTCGCGCTGCCCCGATGTTGGACTGCATGGGAACGTGATGGGGGGCATACACGACGTCAAGGTTCTGCTCGATCACGTCTCACCACCACAGGGGAGGTTCGCTGTGCTGTGCGCCAAGCACATTGTATCCCCCTCACATCTGCAAATGCCTTCTGAGAAACAGTAATAGACTCCCGGAAAAAATCTGCGTCGTCTGACACCACTGGTGGAAGCCCAGCCCCAGCCGGACTAGGGAATTACCATCCAATGCAAAGGCTACCGTTAGTACCACAACTCGAATCGCTGTGTTTGAAGTAGTGACATCATTGAGAAACATGGGATGCTGATGAATGATGCAGCACTGCGTTCGTCAATTAATCGCACTTCTGCACTATCTGGATGACCACGGTTAGTGAATATAGTTGCAACCTGCGGTGAGGTTCCATTCTTCCAGTGTTTTGGAGGGGCACAGTGGTTACTCCTGGCGTCATTGTTGAGGAGCCGTCAGGTGTTACTTCACATCATGGCCAGTACTGATTGAGGGAACTCTGACAGCGCATCGCTAAGTCACGAACATCCTGTGACCTCAGGCATTTACCAATACGGCAGAGGTCTTCCTCACATTGGAAGTGTTTCAGTTAACAGTGTGCTTGATGCTGAGGTACTCCCGCCACCAGCAAGACCCTAGATCTGTCCCCGATAGAACTTGTGTGGGACCAGTTTGGGTGTCAACTCCGATCCAGCGTCAGTACTCGGAATATCAAGGATCAAGTTAGTTGTAAATTTGATTCAATTTCGTAATCACTGCAGTGACATCACGTGTCCTCTCAGCTCTGCTGTGTGCTTTATTTCTTTCCCAGCCATTTTAATTGAAAATGCAACCAAGTGAGAAGTTTTGAATTCCAATGAAACAAACGAACTGCAAAGAGAAAAGCTTGCTTTGAACCTATGTTTTCGCAATATGCTATCAAAAAACCTAAATAATTAAAAAACAATTTTAGTCCCACAGATTTAGATTGTGTTTTGTCTGCTGAACTCCTGCAGTTCTCCTACTTTCTCGCTCCATCCTTTGGTAACAAGTACATATTTTTGTTAATTTCGGTTTGGTTTTCTAGTATATAGTACTTACATGAAATTAGCATGGATTAAGTCTGTTGCCTGTAGTCAATTCTCGTTGGGGTGCGCTCTACCACCCGAGGGGCACCGGGTGTTTGTCATAGTTCAACAGCCCACCATATGCAAGAGCAAGATACACTCCAGGTTGCGTGATTTCTCGCTTTCTCATCTGCGCTTCCGACGCGTTCGCTTGTTTCATGCGCACATTTCTGTGACGTTAGCACTGTACAGAAATTAATTTTCACACGCAGTAAGGTGGAAAAGCCTCTTCCCTCAGGGGTTCAGTTTTATGTTGGTACTCTCCGTTTCCTGCTGTTTGTGTTACAGCTAACATGTCTTTTCAGCGAGCTGAAATTAAAGTTCATCTAAACAAGTACGCGTATAAAAATGAGAGAACGAGGGAAGAGGGAATAAAAAAGAGCTAAACAAAGGAAGAGAAAGAGAGAAAGAGTGGAGGAGAGAGAAAGAGAGGGAGAGACGGGGAGATACAACGAGAACTAGAGGAAGATGAATACTACATGTCGTGTAACAGATGATGATGATGATGTTTGGTTTGTGGGGCGCTCAGCTGTGCGGTCATCAGCGGCCGTACAAAGTTCCAATGTTTTTACAGTCCAAATTTTTTTCAGTCCATTCTAGTCACGGTCACAAATGATGATGATGATATGACGAGGATAACACAATCACCTAGTCCCCGGCTAGAGAAAATCTCCGACCCGGCCGGGAATCGAACCTGGGACCCCGTGATCCAGAGGCAGCAACGCTAGCCACTAGACCACGAGTTGCGGACACGACTCGTGCAACACGTTATAGTGTGCGAATAAGAGTCAATTGCACTGAGCTCAGTCTTGTCCTATGTTCCACTTCTGTTCTCCTAGAACATAGCGGACCTTTTGAGTGAGCAGCACTTTAAAGAAAAACGAGAAAACACTTATCTTTTGAGCTGCATATCATATCATCCAATACTAAAAGAGTTCGTATGATCAGTTTGCAAGTTACGTGCCATGTTCCACAGCGAGGAAAATTATGAGACCTCAGATTAGAGACAGCAGAGAAATACTGCAAGATGTGAATGAATGTCACTTACTCAAGTAGCGGCAACAGTAGGTATTTGGATTTCAATATTCGGAGAATTCGAAATCTGCAGTCTGTAAAGCACTTTAGAGTTCGTAGGTTCCACTGGCTCCCACTTCTGCGACTGGCTGTTTGGCGGGACACAAGTCACTTACATTACTGTTGTTACTGTTATTATAATCGTTATTATTACTCTTTATCTAGCAGATAGGAATAACTATGGCACTGTACCACACAAGCGGCTCGCAGCGAAATTACATGCTTATGGAATATCGTCTCAGTTATGTGACTGGATTTGTTCGTAGTAATTGACGGAAAGTCATCGAGTAAAACAGAACTGATTTCTGGCGTTCCTCAAGGTAGTGTTATACGCCCCTTGCTGTTCCTTATCTATATAAACGATTTGGGAGACAATCTGAGCAGCCGTCTTTGGTTGTTTGCAGATGACGCTGTCGTTTATCGACTAATAAAGTCATCAAAAAATAAAAAAAACTGCAAAACGATTTAGAATAAATATCGGAATGGCGCGAAAAGTAGGAGTTGACCCTAAATAACAAAAAGTGTGAGGTCATCCATATGAGTGCTAAAAGGAACTCTTTAAACTTCGGCTACACGATAAATCATTCTAATCTAAAAGCCGTAAATTCAACTAAATACCTATTTAACACCTACGAACAACTTAAATTGGAAGTAACACATAGAAAATGTTGTGGGGGAAGGCTAACTAAAGACTGCGTTTTATTGGCAGGACACTTAGAAAATGTAACAGATCTACTAAGGATACTGCCTACACTACGCTTGTACGTCCTCTCTTAGAATATTGCTGTGCGGTGTGGGATCCTTACAAGATAGGACTGACGGAGTACATCGAAAAAGTTCAAAGACAGGCAGCACATTTTGTATTATCACGAAATATGGGAGAAAGTGTCACAGAAATGATACAGGATTTGTGCTGGAAATGATTAAAAGAAAGGCGTTTTTCGTTGCGACGGAATCTTCTCATGAAATTTCAATCACAAACTTTCTCCGTCGAATGCGAAAATATTTTGTTGACACCGACCTACATAGGGAGGAACGATCACCACGATAAAATAAGGTAGATCAGAGCTCTTACGGAAAGATACAGGTGTTCATTCTTTCCACGTGCTATACGAGATTGCAATAATAGAGAATTGTGAAGGTGGTTCGATGAACCCTCTGCCAGTCAGTTAAATGTGATTTGCAGAGTATCCTTGCGGATGTAGATAGCATCGAAGGAAAAATGACAGCAGAGATAGAAGGTATTACTGCAACTCTTATTATTATAAGAGGCGATCAAAAAGTTTTCGATTGGTTGCTGGTGCGTATATGCAACGTAACTTGTCCCCGATGTAGGTATATAAGCACCGACATTAGTGTCGCAGTCGTGTCTTTCTGACGCTGCGTGCAGTAAATGCGGATACATGAACTATGGCGATGTTATCATCAAATGCGTCCAAACAGGACCAACATGCTGTTACTCTTTTTTTGGCTGCCGAAGGTCAACAGCGGCAGACATGGAGAATGAGGAATGTGTACAGGGAAACGAGTCTGACGAATACTGCGGTAAGGGTTGCTGCTGCTGCTGCTGCTGCTTCATGCTGACGGACGTCCCCATATCACACATGTCGTAACACGAAAGTGGGGGACACTCGAGCACCCGTCCTGTAGTCCGACCTCTCCCCACACAACCGTCTGTCAGCCTTGAAGGGTACTGATTCCTGTTGGATGAGGATGTCCAGCAGGCAGCTACATACTTCATCATGCAGCAGGACCAGATGTTGTATCGAATGGGTATCTTCATATTGATGGGATAATTACAACAACGCTCACGGCGAGTTTGCCTGACTGGCATACGGATTCTGGACTGCAGGGTCTTCGAACGGAAATGTTTTGATGACCCCTTATATTGTTATCATTATTATTATTAGTATTATGTAGATAGAAAAACGTAAATATTAACTAACGCTTGGGAATAACACTGTCACTGTTAGTGTTACACAAATATACTTCAGATAGATAAATATGTAGTAGAACAGTGGTAGCAGACACGACAATTAACATTAGTGTTAAAAATCGAACTATGCTTTGTTGTGGTTAAAAAATAGCACTTAATGGTGTGAGGAAATCGTTGATGCAACTATTTCGTAGATCTTGGAGTAAAAATTCAATTCAAATTTGGAATCTTGTGTTGTTCTAACTGCTAATTTAATAGAATAACGCAGTAGTTTGTGTCACTCATAGCGTAAACATCCCCCGTTGAGATAAGCGGTATTTGTTCAGTTAAAATCGCATCGGAGTATCTGTAACCGCTGTTTGGTCGGATTAAATTTAGCGTGGCGCGATATGAAATTCATTTACGGTGTGTTCTGCACCAAATAATTCTCTTCCTAGAAAATCAAATGACACTACTCCACATGATACTGAAAATCATTGTTATGTAGTGCTTTATGTAGTGAAACATGAAAACACAATTACGTTCACTTATATTAACAATAACCTTCATACTGCTCACAGCAATTAAAGGCACAGAGTGGTGCATATACTGTACATTTCGACAATTCCATTGTTCTCACTACACTTTAGTGTAGTTCTCCACATTATATACATCTACTTTTTTTGTTTAACAGTTTTACATCGAACGTGAATTGAAAAATTATAGCCTGCTGTAGTGGCCGAGCGGTTCTAGGCGCTTCAGTCCGGAACCGCGCTGCTGCTAGTCGCAGGTTTGAATCCTGCCTCGGGCGTGGATATGTGTGACGTCTTTAGGTTAGTTAGATTTAAGTAGTTCTAAGTTCTAGGGGACCGATGACCTCAGATGTTAAGTCCCATAGTGCTCAGAGCCATTTACGAAAAATTATAATGCTCTGGTAATGTACACTGCCTGAAAAAGAAATGAAGCACGCAGAAGACACGGTCGGATATCAATGTAACTTCGTACAAGTATAAACAACCGAAGGGGGAGGTTATATAAATGATTAAAGCTTTAGTTCTCTGTGACATAAAAAATGGACATCAGTGTGCACTAGTTTTATTCATGTTTGGTTTCTTTACGAGGCCTGGTAGGGCGTGTAATGGGCATGAACTGCGTCAGATCTTCAGTGATCACTGCGAAGGACACAGAATCCGCGTACACGTAAGAGACAGCGTTATAGGCACCCTACAGAGTTTGAAAGGGGTCTCTTTTGGAGAGGCACAGCAGTGTTAATGATGACGTCATGATACGGGGAGCCATCCAGTATGACTTCATCCCACTACTGGCAGTGACTGATCGGACCCATGTATCATAGGAATCAAGGGAGAGGATGTTGTTTTGTGGCCGGTATCGTCTTCTACGGTACAGCTGCACACATGTATTAACAGAGTGCTTTATTTACATAAAAAGGAAGCTACTTATCTTTAAGAGAGTCCCTGTGTTGTGGTACAAGCTCTTCCGTAATCGTCCATGTTAGTCTCACTGCTGGTGAAGAGCAGGTCCCGTTGTAAACACTACTCCGGTCGCACTACACTCTAGTAGCTGGTGATGTGAACTGACAGACGCCAACTAGAATAGTGACTGAGCTAGTGACTGAGGCTGAGACTGTCTGGTCAGCGGTGGCGATCTAAATACTTGCAGTCGAGAAGGCGTTGGCGGCATGTTGCTTGCGAGTCTGTCTTTGGCCTCTCTCCTGATAGGTGTGCTTGATCCAGCGCCTACTATCGATCTTCTTGCTACATCGACAGCTTACGCCAACACACTGACAGCACAGTGTAGGTCACAGGCAGCCTATGTCCTCATGTGTTACCTCCCATGCAACACTATCATGGTGCCATTTCTGATCAGAACAATGCTCGTACAAACACAGCATGTGCCTCTATGAACTGACTATTTGTTGTTGACGTACTAACACAGCCACCAATATCTGTCCTCTGACAGAATAGTTATGAGACCAGCTCAGATGTCAACCCCATCCGTGTGTCAGTACACAGGATATCGAAGACCAGTTAGAATGGTTGTGGGTCGGCTCATCTTATAAGAGGAGACGGTTTTACGACACTTTTCTCAAGGACATCAGAGCATGTATTGTGCCCACGTCTAATGGTTTAATTTCATTTAGTTTTCGTCCCCCACTTCTCGCATTTTTTGTTTGTCTGTTTAAATGGTTTCTGACTATTATACTGTAAAGAATAGCATACATAAGATCCTTCAGTTTCCTCCCATCTGCTGCAGGCCAATCTGTACATGGTCTTCCAGCCCGCTACGACAGCCGAAGAGACACTTGAGTCGCCAAGTGTGTGGGGCTGAGGGGGGTAGGGGGGGGGGGCGGGAGCGCCACGACTGAGGCAGCGTGGATGCAGTCAATCCGTCCGTCCTGGCCGTAAATTTGTTGTCATCTCCTTAAAGACAGCCAGTTCTGATTCCCAACCATCGCTGACGAGCAGAACACGGTATGTTCCGTCACCCGATTTCACAGAAATTTCTATCAGTACAAAAGGAGTCAAAAGAAGCGAATACATCTCTCAGCTTCTCCGCAGACACTCGACCCTCCCTGGAAAAAACGACGGTGAAAGTATTCGAGGTACTTTACGTGCCTTTTACCACTTGGTACCCTCAGACGAAATGGTAGCTCAGTGGCTTCTTAATTTTTCGCTCCGTGTTCGAAACACGATTATTGTTTTATTTATTTTACTTTTCCATTTATTTTCTCTTGTCCGTAGAAGGTAATTAAAGGAACGTTTCTTATCAAATTAGGGGATACGGAGATATATTAATAACAAATCCCATATGGATTTCGTAAGAAGTGTCAAACATTTATTATATAACATACGTGTGTATAGTATGTTGAGGGGCTACGATATTTGTTAAATTCTCATATTTTGCTATTTCATTCTCATATCACTTCTTCTACTAATACTTATATTTTGTTCATATCTTTATTCTTCAGAAAGATTTGTTGTATTCCCTTAAATGATACCGAGTGCAGAAACGTTCGAAACGGAGATATTCCGAACACTAAGAGCATTGCACGAAGGCTGGTTTGCCACAGTGACATTTTTTAGTATGAATCTCATTCGGGAAAGTAACGTTGTTAACACTGCTGAAGACTGCACTCGTTGGCAATAATTTCACGGCAGACCATGCATAGCTGATCATTTTGCCGAAAACTGGTGCTGGCAATGAATAGTGAATCAAGATACACTATATCACCGAAAACAGTTTCAAATATATTTCTCATTCTTTATTTTTTTTCTTAGTACATTCATCTGATAAACAAGTAGTAGGTGAATAAAGACAACGTTATATCAGTACACACTGGAAAACAATCCTGTAGCAATCTTGTACACACATGGGTGTACACACGAAAAATAAAAATTAAAGTAATAGTCGGGTTTCGAACATGGGACGCAAAATTAAAAAAAAAAAAATGGTCGTCGTGCTAACCAGTGCTCCAGCATTTCGTCTTAGGGTTTTATGCAATAAAGGGTACATACAGTACCTCGAAAATATCTCTAATATTGCCGGCCAGAGTGGCCGAGCGGTTCTAGGCGCTACAGTCTGGAACCGCGCGACCGCTACGGTCGCAGATTCGAATCCTGCCTCGGACATGGGCGTGTGCGATGTCCTTAGGTTAGTTCTAAGTTCTAGCGGACTGATGACCTCAGATGTTAAGTCCTATAGTGCTCAGAGCCATTTGAACCATATCTCGAATATTTTGACCGCTCTTGTTTCAGAAGCGATCGCGTATCTACGGACAAGTCGAGACACGTGTTCACTGATTTTGACCCCTCTTATACAGAGCGAAATATCTGCGAAATAGGCTTATGGCACTTGACGTGTCTTCCTCGTGAGATTAAAGCAGCAGCTCTCGCTGATAAGACTGTCTCTGTTGCGTGGGCTACTTCCACACCTTCTTTAACGAAGTTGTTCCAGTATTGCGACGTTTGTACTAAAATCCCCGTGCGTTTGTATCCTATTGCGTGAGTCTCTGACAAACAGTGCGCTGAGCCCTCCGATTTGTTTCTATCCATCAGTCGAGTGTGCCACTGCCGTTCTCGGCAGCGATCTTCGATGGTGCGCACTCTTTGTCCAGTAAGTATACCATGGCACATTGACACGGTTTCTGGAATACCCCAGCTCACAGTAAACCGATATCATCTTTCACGCTCTCCAGTTGTACCGATGTTTTATTGGAGGGCGGAAGATGGTGTTTACTCGGGGTGGTTTCAAAAACGGTTCAAATGGCTCTGAGCACTATGCGACTTAACTTCTGAAGTCATCAGTTCCCTAGAACTTAGAACTACTTAAACTTAACTAACCTAAGGACATCACACACATCCATGCCCGAAGCGGGATTCGAACATATGACCGTAGCGCTCGCCCGGTTCCAGACTGTAGCGCCTAGAACCGCTCGGCCACTCCGGCCGGCTCGGTGGTTTCCAATAGCGCGCCGGTGGCTGTCTCTTCCTCCCTAACTTCTGCTATAGTGATTCGGTACAGCAGTGCACCTAATCTGCTACTCCGAGTAACAGTTTCTCCGGAACGCCGTTATGAGATGTTTCACTCCCTGGGGGGAGACACCCTGCATCTCAGATGTTGCGCGCCCTGTGTACTAGAGTCTTGAGCACCCCCATTACTCTGCAGGATGGTGGCAGCTGTCTGCCTCCGGGTACGGGTCAGTGTGCTTCGGCCGTACGCTCTCAGAAGGTCAGTTTGTCAGCAAATGGTTCAAATGGCTCTGAGCACTGTGGGACTTAACATCAATGGTCATCAGTCCCCTAGAACTTAGAACTACTTAAACCTAACTAACCTAAGGACAGCACACAACACCCAGCCATCACGAGGCAGAGAAAATCCCTGACCCCGCCGGGAATCGAACCCGGGAACCCGGGCGTGGGAAGCGAGAACGCTACCGCACGACCAAGAGATGCGGGCGTTTGTCAGCACACCTGACGATGGCGACGTGGCTGTAGCCGAAATATTGCGCCTGCTGAACAACATGAACCTACTGCACAACCTTAGACTGATCGAACAACTGGCATGCTGGAAGAAACTAAAGAACCACGTCACACACCTCAACTAGGAAGAGATGTAACGCAGCATGATGAAATTTGACAAGCTCCGCCACCGAAGACATCGTTCTCTAAGTGTTCTTATAGGTTCTGATGAGATGCCGTGCAGGGTATGTAATGCCGAATTCCGCTAAGGTCGCGTCGCGTCGACGGTAGCCAGGAAATCAAGACACAGACCCCCTGGTTATGGTACGTGAGGGAGTACCCGCTGGAATATGGAGAACATCATCCAAGAACTATTAAACCTGTATTTATTGTGGCCAACCAGTTTAATTCCTGGGCCTAAGAGCTAATTGGTGGTGGAACCTGGGCAGCAGCCAATGTCGCACACACGAAGACTACGGGACGTCAAGCACCAAAATGTGTACGCCCCGCAAGACGAACCATCACTGGAGCCGCTCCTGCAAAACTGTCATCATTCCGAAGAACACGCAGCTGTGTATCGATGCGGATTCAGTCCGGGAGAGGGGAATTGACTTTGTTTCCACCCCTCAGTTCACACTGATCACGAACATCGTCAGCACAGTTGAACAGGCCCGAGACGCGAATCCCGCCAGAAGTAGCTGAAGAAGTACGTCGGGAAACTATCCGTGCTCTAACAAGAACCAAGCCTCGGTGTCAAATACCACCAGCTGGGAGAGTGCAGCCTTTCTGGAGCTGAAATTTTTTTTGTCTTAACTACTAACAATGGTAACGCAACAGCTGTCGTAACGTGCAATAGCTACCCCGAAAGTACGTAGGGCCTGCTAGATGCGATTAATACAGAAATATCAACTCTGAAACAACCAAGAATGCGGAGAACAAGTCCAGGGCACTTAACTTAAGGACTGAAATTCATGCGAAGGAACTATCAAGAAACTGTTATCACATAGCACTATACCGCCAACACTTTATCGACTCCGTAGGAGCCACAGAGAGGGGTGCTGTTACGCCTTACAATCAGCAGCAAGAGGGCTCCTGTATATCTGCTGGAAAAAAAAAAAAAATCGAACACTTGCTCTGCCTTTATATAGTGAAATTTCTTAATAAAATATATTTTTTAACTTAATTAGAAATCACTGAGAGGGTTAAACTTCTACGTTATTTAATTCTGAAACTGATGAGTGAAATTGAATGCAGGTGTCACTGTGCTATTCTTTATCGTTTGAACACTGACTTAACAGAATTTGCCCTGACAAACAGAACTCAAACTTTTCCTGTTCATTAATTACTCACAATATCAAGGACAACGTGAATGTGACTGCATTAAAATTGATAACCTGACTTCAAATAATTAATACAAAAGAATGACCCTCAATTAGAGGAAATCCTAACAATAACCTATACAAATCATAAGTCACCCCACGAAAACCTTCATTACATAAACTACAGCTATGCCGCAAGCACCAATACTGCCAGCTAAATAAAAGATTCTAACTACTGAAGGCTCTAACTTCTAATAGGCATGTGGTTACCAAAGGAAAGATTTTGTTGCAGAACAAACAATGTATTTAAGAAATTTTGCCTTAATCAAGTGATAACCAGTTCAAAAAAATTATATAATCGTCAGTAGTAAATCTCCGTCAAGAATACACATTTAGACCGTCCGCTCGTGCTAATACTGCAAACCTCCAGCCGGCCGGAGTGGCCGTGCGGTTCTGGGCGCTACAGTCTGGAACCGAGCGACCGCTACGGTCGCAGGTTCGAATCCTGCCTCGGGCATGGATGTGTGTGATGTCCTTAGGTTAGTTAGGTTTAATTAGTTCTAAGTTCTAGGCGACTGCTGACCTCAGAAGTTAAGTCGCATAGTGCTCAGAGCCATTTGAACCATTTTTTTTGCAAACCTCCAATACTGCTAATTATTGACCTCTAACCTCCATCACTGTTGACTACTCACTCCCAACTTCCATCACTGCTGGCTGTTCACCTCCAAACTCCATCACTGCTAACTATTAACTTCCAACCTCGATCACTGCTGACTATATACACCCAACTGCCAGTCCGACCAGTCACATAGACTCTTACAGAGGGCGCACAGCGCTGTCAGAGTTATTAATGCAGTCTATCTCCCTGCCAACATGCAGACATATAAGCAGACTACATACAATAGGTTGCTGAAGAGCAACTTCCCCTCTCCGTCTCTCTCACTTACCAGCCCCTCCCACCAAAATCGTACTCGTTGTCACTTTGTAATAGGTAGTTTCATTTCATTTGTATAAATAACCGAAATAATATAAATTATTAGTAGGTTTCACGCTCGTTATCTGCGTGGTCAGCACAGCTGACTGCATGTGGACACCCCAGGTTCGATTCCCTTTCTGCAGGAATTTTTGCTAGGTGGGAGGGCTGTAATGTGATGCACTCAGTCTCGTATGCCAGTTGAGGAGCTGCATGGCCGAGCAGTAGTGACTCCAACGTCAAGAAAGCCGGCAACGCCAGGGAGAGCAGTATGCCGACCCCACGCCTACTCCTGCAGCATCCATTGACCCCATTGGCAGAGGACGACAGGTCGATTAGCCGGTACCGAAGGTCCGCCAGGGCCTGGGTACGGAGTTTATGTATTACTAGGCTACAATTTGAACGAGTATCAATTACACACCTGGCTGTAAAAGCAGTGAATTATAACGAGCACTTTGAGTCACTACGTATGTCAGTAGGAATGTAAGATCTCGTGTTGAATATCTTGTAGTGTCTAGGAATCCTGCTTACTCAGTTCGCTAGACAAATAATCAAACAAGTCGTATTATTGAGCTTTATTAAAAATAATCAAATATAATACTTCACTTTGGCAACTACACAGATGTGTCGCAAGCAAAGGGCGACATACCAAATAATCAGTCTTTGCAGTGACTGGTGATCTGTAAGTGACAAACGCCTGACCTGAACTGCTATCGAAGTGGCTAATCGTGAAGCTGATATCCAAGTGGATATCGTTGACGCTGCTGTCGAAATGGGACGTCACAGGTCGGTCGCGGGGTTATGTCCTCTGCACCTGTCGCGTTGTCGCCCTGGAGGGAGGCCCTGTCAGCGTGCTGACTTCTTCTCACAGACTTCTCTTCCCTATTGTTCCTGAATGGCGTGCGGGCGCTTCAAAAAATGATACAAATCGCTCTGAGCTCTATGGGACTTAACATCGGAGGTCATCAATGCCCTAGAACTTAGAACTGCTAAACCTCGCTAACCTAAGGACATCACACACATCCATGCACGAGGCAGGATTCGGACCTGCGACCGTAGTAGTCGCGCGGTTCCGGACTGGAGCGCCTAGAACCACTCGGCCACCGCGGCCGGCTTCCGGCGCTTTACTTTACGTCGTAACAGAATATGTGATGATGTAAACAAAATTGTCAATTGTAACCGCTCTGTGTAATTTTTATTACATTTCATGAATCTATGGAAACGGAAATATTACGAAGTTCAGTGCTCCGTCACATCATGGTGACATAGGTTAAATATGCATCATTTGAGTCGTTGAGTAATGCTATAAACATGCTAAATCGTTCAAAATGTAAGTGCAAATATAGAAATACAATGCACAAGACGAATGTTTTGTGATCATACGCAGGCAATGCGTTACAATACTTTATATCTCTTGTTTCTCTAGCATTTCTGTCATTAATCCCGCCTGGTGCAGACAGTTGAACAATCCATCTATTTACACATTCCCTGAAAACCGAGTTATAATTCCTAAATGGATTGGATAGTACTAAGATAATGAAATATTGTACCGAGTACATACAGCTGAATAGGGCCCTACAGTTCATCAGTTCTACGAGCCTAGCTCGACGTTAAATCGGTCTTGGATTAACCGTAAATACCGCAGAGCGAAGATGAATAGTAGTATAACTACTTAATCAAGAAAATCAGCTGCGATGGTGGGAAGAAATGTTAGGATACCACCATCCCCCTGTAGTCGCCGAACTTCTAGGGCACTATAACAAGGGAGGCGATCGAGATTAGATTGTCATATAATTTATTCAGTACGGGTCTAGATCCTAGTGTAAGAGAAGTGTCGTATCCGGCAATCGATTTGCTTAAATCTCTTTGGAAATCTGATATGGGAAACAGTATTGGAGTGGACCTGCAAAGTGATACTAAGGACGAGCCAGGAAGACAATCGCTTTTATAAATCGGGGCTGAGCAGCTTATCGAGTTCTTTTCACCTTTTTTTAAAAAAATAACAAAATACATAACAGCATAACAAACACATGGCTGAAACTACTAGCTTCCGAGAATATCATAACGACGACCATAAAAAACAAGGAATAGCATGACTGCGGTTCGTGCAGCGAGCTACGTAAATCTCCGTTCGATGCACGTACGGAAGACAGCTATGGAAGCTGTAGAAGCGTCAAGGAAAAAAATTATAACATTGTATGGTCTGCAGACTGAAAAATGAAGAGATTTTGATTTTGTGCTATGGTTTTTTCAACACGTATAAGATTCTCACGGGATCAACAGCAAGTTCAAATGCCACAAAAATACGGAGTTGTGGTGTGTAATAGTAAGCGAACTTTTCATACTGCATTAATGGTGATCATTTAATGGGTCGTAAGGTCCTAAGAATACAGTCGTCAGATGACCTGAAGCACATCTCAGAATTGAAGGAAGAGGCAAATTTAGCTTGACGAATGAATAGTTATTCACTGAAGATAGTTTCGCTGCCCATTTTCGAGAAAGTGATATAAGTGATAAATTACGTACTACTTTTGGCTGGTATACGATTGGTAGTGTTGGATTGGTGCCAAGGACAACACAAAGATGCTCTATTAGCATTAGCTTTAGCAATATCATTAGCAATGGCATTAGCGTTTGCAAAACAAAAGACGAAATGCTTAACTCCGATTTCAAATGTTCCTTCACAAAGGAAATCCCAGATCAATTACATCAATTTAATCCTTGAACCACTGAAAAGAGGGTGAAATAAGTGTTAGAGTCAGTTGTGTTGAAAAACAGCTGACATCGTAAAAGTTGAACAAAGCTCCTGGTGCCGGTGGAATCCCTGTCAGATACTATACCGATTTTTCCTTTGAGTTAGTCTATCTTCTATATATGATCTATCGTAGATCACCCGAACAAAAAACTACCCTCCAATATCCTTGCATCGATTTGTTGTAGAATCTTAGAACGTATTCTGAGCTCAAGCATAATGACGTATCTCGAGCAGAGTGACATCCTTCATCCCAACCAGCGTGGATTCCGAAAACATGCATTTTTGTAACGTGACAGACTGAAAGCTTACGATCAAGGCAATCAGGTAGATGCAATATTCCTTCATTACCGAAAAGCATTTGACGTAGTACCACATCTGTACTTACTCTCAAAAGTGCGATAATATGGATTGTCAAACGTAATTTTTTACTGTGTTGATGAATTTTTGATAGTGAGGATTCAGTATGTTATCTTGGATGGAGAGTCACCGTCAGATGTAGAAGTAATTTCGGATGTGCTCCATGGAAGTGTTTGGAACCCTTGCTGTTCATGTTGTGCATTAATAACCTCAGATATTTTGCTGCTGATACTCTTATCTACACTACTGGCCATTAAAATTGCTACACCACGAAGATGACGTGCCACAGACGTGAAATTTAACCGACAGGAACAAGATACTGTTATATGCAAATGATTAGCTTTTCAGAGCATTCACACAAGGTTGGCACCGGTGACGACACCTAAAACGTGCTGCCATGAGTAAAGTTTCCAACCGATTTCTCATACACAAACAGCAGTTGACCGCCGCTGCCTGGTGAAACGTTGTTGTAATGCCTCGTGTAAGGAGGAGAAATGTGTACCATGACGTTTCCGACTTTGATAAAGGTCGGATTGTAGCCTATCGCGATTGCTGTTTACCGTATCGCGACATTGCTGCTCACGTTGGTCAAGATCCAATGACTGTTAGCAGAATATCGAAAAGGTGGGTTCAGGAGGGGAACACGGAACGCTGTGCTGGATCCCAACAGCCTCGTATCACTAGCAGTCGAGATGACAGGCATCTTATCCGCATGGCTGTAACGGATCGTGCAGCCACGTCTCGATCCCTGAGTGAACAGATGGGAACGTTTCCAAGACAACAACCATCTCCACGAACAGGTCGACGACGTTTGCAGCAGCATGGACTATCAGCTCGGAGACCATGGCTGTAGTTACCCTTGACGCTGCATCACAGACAGGAGCGCCTGCGATGGTGTACTCAACGACGAACCTGGGTGCACGAATGGCAAAACGTCAATTTTTCGGATGAATCCAAGTTCTGTTTACAGTATCATGATGGTCACATCCATGTTTGGCGACATTGCGGTGAACGCACGTTGGAAGCGTGTATTCGTCATCGCCATACTGGCGTATTACCCGGCGTGATGATATGGGGTGCCATTGGTTACACGTCTCGATCACCTCTTGTTTGCATTGACAGTACTTCGATCCCTGCGAAACCCTACATTTCAGCAGGATAATGCACGACCGCATGTTGCAGGTCCTGTATGGGCTTTTCTGGATATAGAAAATGTTCGACTGGTGCCCTGGCCAGCACATTCTCCACATCTCTGACCAATTGAAAACGTCTGGTCAATGATGGCCGAGCAACTGGCTCGTCACAAGACGCCAGTCACTACTCTTGATGAACTGTGGTATCGTGTTGAAGTTGCATGGGCAGCTGTACCTGTACACGCCTTCCAAGCTCGGCGTATCATGGCCGATATTGCGGCCAGAGGTGGTTGTTCTGGGTACTGATTTCTCAGGATCCATGCACCCAAACTGCGTGAAAAAGTAATCACATGTCAGTTCGAGTATATTTGTCCAATGAATACCCGTTTATAATCTGCATTTCTTCATGGTGTAGCAATTTTAATGGCCAGTAGTGTATATAACAGTACTGTCTGAGAGAAGGTGAATAAATGTTCCGTCATATTGCGATATAATTTAAAAGTATTACAAATGTTTGCAACTTGCTTTAAATGTTCAGAAATGTAAAACTGAGCACTTCACAAAACGAAATAATGTTGTATTATATGTTTCCAACTTGCTTCATATGTTCAGAAGTGTAAAAATGAAATAATGTTGTATCCTATGACTACATCACAAGTGGACACTTTGTAGGGGTAAGAAATGGAGCGATAACATAGGCACAGTCGTTGATAAAGCAGGTGGTAGACTTCAGTTTATTGATAGAATTCTTGGGAAGTACAATCGATTTACAAAGAAGACTGCTTACAAATCACTTGTGCAAAAGGTTTTAAAATATTGCTCAAGTCTGTGGGACCCATACCACATAGGACTAACAAGTGGTATTAAATTTATACAAAGAAGGCCAGCACAAATGATCACAGATTTATCTTACAATGGGCAGAATCTCAGAGATGGTGGAAAAACTGAACTGGTAGACTCTTTAAGATAGACGTGAACTATCCCGAGAAAGCCTGCTTACTGTCTTTCAAGAATCGGCTATAAATGAAGACTGGAATGTACTACAACCCTTGCGTATCACTCGCATAGGGATCCTGAGGACAAGATTAGATTAATTACAGCACTCCCATAGGTATTTAAACAATCTTTCTTCCCTCACTCCAAACACGAATGGAAAGGGAAGAAAACCTTATAAATGGTACAGTTGGACGTACCTCGTGCCATGCGCTTCACAGAGGTTTGCAGTTTATACACGTAGATGTAGACGTTTCTTCATCAAAGAACAGTATTCAACTTGGTTTCTTCAACACTCTCTTTCAGTAAAAAAAAAATTATTCACTGGTTGCAGACCCAATGCTAGAGTACGCAAGTATCAACCACCGTTTAATGTGTACAGCAAGCAGCAATTTTAAAGTAGTCCTTGGAACCTATTCCGGTTACAGATTGTTCTAAGATTCTGGTCAAGAAAATATTTTGGCACTAGTGATGCTAAGATTGGCAATTTGCTTTATATGTTCAGAAAGGTAAAATTGTGCGCTTTACAAAATGCGGAGCCGTAGTATCCTGTAACCATAATTTCAGTGAGTCCCGATTGAGATCAGTTAACATAAACAAATCTACATCTGCATCCTTACTCTGCAAACAACTGTGAAGTACATGGCATACGATATTTCCCACTGTACGAGCAAGTAGGCTTTTTTGCCATTACATTCACGTATGGAGTGCGGGAACAATGTTTTCTTAAATGCCTCTGTGGGCGCTATGGTTAACCTAGTCTTGCCTTAGCGTTCTGTATGGGAGCGATACGTTGGGGGCTTAGATTCATCACTTGAAGTTCGTTCAAGAAGCTTTGTAAGTAGAACACGAAATAGTTTGAGTTCATCCGCCAGTTCAGTTCTTCCATGGATCAAACGAAGATGTGACCATTCTTGCTGCAATTCTTTGTACACTGTCAATTTACTCTCTTAACGTATTTGGTACGAGTCGCACACACTTGAACAATAATCCAGGACTTGTCGCACGACGGTTTTTTATGCGGTCTCCTTGTGAAAATGGACCGCATTTCCCTAGAATTCTACTGTTCGCTCCGTTACATATCTGTACAACATATTGCACCCTGGGCGGTTTGAATTGAGCGATTCACAATGTGACTCATTGATATTACAGTCACAGAACACAACGTTTTCTCGTTTTGTGAACCGCACAAATTTACTTTGTGAACATTTAAAGCGAGCTGAACAGTCCTTGCTCCGCTTCGAAATCTTTTCAAAATCTGACCGAATATTTGTGCAGTATCTATCAGACAGTACATCATTACAGGTAACTGCATCATCTACCAAAAGCCTGAGATCATTATTAATACTGTCCGCAGAGTCATTAATACACAAAATGAGTAGCAACCGTCCTCCCACTGCTATGCTGGGGCACGTCCGAAGGTATTTCCTTCTGCGTCAATGAATCTACTACAACTTGCTGTGTGCTTCCTACCGAAAAATCCTCAATCCACTCATAAATTTCGCTTGATATCCAATATGATTATACTATGTAGATGTAGTACAGAGTCAAATACTTTCCGGAACTCAGGAAATACTGCATGTATATGACTGCCTTGATCCACGACTTTCAGTAGGTCATGTGAGAAAAGTGTGAGATTGATTTCGCATGATCGATTTTTTCAAAAGCCGTGGCGGTTGGCAGGTAGTTCTGTCCGAGATACGTCACTGAGCTCAGAATACGTTATATGACTCTACAACAAATGGATGACAAAGATATTGGTCGGTAGTTTTATGGATCATTTCCGCTACCCTTGTTGTAGACAGGTGTGATCTTTGCTTTCTTCCAACTACTCGGCACGGTAATTTGTTCAATGGGATCTGTGGTAGATCATATTTAAAAGAGGGGATAGCTCACCCTCGAATTTAGTATAGAATGTGATAGGCATTCCATCAAGCCTAGGAGTTTTGTTATATTTCAATGATTTTAGAACTTTCTCAACGCTACTGACGCTAATATCTATTTCAATCGTCTGTTCAGTGGCTCAAGAATTAAAAAGGGGTAGTGCTCCTAGATTAAGCGTTTACGCTTTTTCTTTGCTGCCCTCGGTTTCATTTACACCTGTGCGTAACAGTATGTGGAGAAACAAAGTGGATTGATCATTTAGGATGAGATTTTGATGAAGAAGGTGTCAGATTTCGTTTTATTGGTAGGATACTGGAAAAAAGGTAATTGGTCTACAAAGCAGATTGTTTACAAAACTCTCTCGTTACCCACCCTAGAATATTGCTTTAATGCGTGAGAGCCGACCGGTGTGGCCGTGCGGTTCCAGGTGCTTCAGTCTGGAACCGCGTGACCGCTACGGTCGCAGGTTTGAATCCTGCCTCGGGCATGGATGTATGTGATGTCCATAGGTTAATTAGGTTTAAGTAGTTCTAAGTTCTAGGGGACTGATGACCAAAGATGTTAAGTCCCATAGTGCTCAGAGCCATTTGAACCATTTTTTGAATGCGTGAGAGTTGTACCAAACTGACCAAATAGAACGTACTGAAACTATAAAGACAATTGCAGTGTGAATAGTGACAAGTGTGATTGACCGAGGTGAAACGTCACGAAAATGGTGGTATACCTGAAGTGACATGCGCTTCAAGATATAAGTTAACTATCCCGCGAAACATTGCTTATAAAATTACGAAAACAACAATTAAGTGAAAATCCTACGAATATGTACCTATGTACCGGTCCCATATAGACTGCGAAAACTATATTACACTAGTTGATGTGAGCACAGAGGTATTTAAGCGGTCATCCTTCCTGCGCTCCATACGCGAATGGGACAGGAAGAAACTCTAATATGTAGTATTGTGGGAAGTACCCTCTGCTACGCACTTCACAGTGCTACGTATATAGAGTATAGATGCATATCTAGATGTAATTACATGCTCAGCCGGATGCTACACAAAAAAGCTGATGGATTATCGTTCTCAAATAGGTTGCGCGTTTCACTCACTGATTTCTTCATTACCTCAGCTCCTTCCTCTGTAGAGGATATCACAGCATGAAAGTGATATGTTCCAGAATTAGAAACAAAAATTTTCATTTTCCAGTGATTCCAGAGGTAAACTGCTGCTAGAAGTGGAGCAAGCTCTTTTGTTTATCCCGTATAGAATTCTACGGCGTGGTTATAATTAGACGGCGGATTTTTAGGACATAAAAAGTGTTTTAGACCCTAAAATAGGCTCTTTCAGTACCTTAATTATGCTATATAAAATCTAAAATAGTACCTAAGATTATGCAGGATACCTAAATATGATGTAAAATACACACTCATTCGTATATTAACTTATTATTATTCATTAAAACAAGGGAAATGAAAATATACACAGTTGCGCAACTCGGCAAAAATTATATTACTTGAATGTTCAAACTAATACCAAACTGATTAGTTTTTCGAAGATAAAAATATGGTACTACCTACTTATAGCCATGTGCCGAAAATTGAGCAATATGTAATTTAATAAATGCTGAATCAACCAGTGGTTTCAAACCATAGCTAGACTCACAGAAAATAAACTAAAACCTTTTCTAGGTTTTCCAGAGAAAAAATATGGCCCCTTGTCAGTCAATACTAATTTATATCCAAAATATGAACGTTCTAAATCAATGGATGTGGCAGGGACATACTTCACTTTCGGCACATATTGGGCGGGAATGCTGCAGTCAGGGAGCTGAATTTTCCGCTTAAGTATGTGTACTGTTGGGTTCAAGTCCTTCAGGTCGGCGTTCTTCTGCGAAACCTTCTGCATATTTGCCCATACTCTTTCTCCCACTTCACCTAGTACTTAATTCATATTCTTTTTAACTGCCTGCAGTAAATAAACACCCTCGTAGATAGGTCTTCCTGAGTCTTTTACTTCGGAAAGAATTCTTGCCGTAGATGTGTAGTTGGCTCTAATATGAACCAAATCCCGGTGGATTGACGGCTATTTGAGTAATTGTTTTGCTGCAATTACAGAGGCGGCTTCTTCAGGTAGCTTTTCAGTTGCTTTCTGGACTGTTAGGAGATCCATACTGTAGTACTGAGCTGTTGCAAACCACGTGCCCAGCGGGTAACAATAGCTTCAGGTAGCAAGGGTAGGTCTGGAAGTTGACCTTCGAATACCTGTATCCTTGATGGTGCCTTAACGAAAACTTCGTTTACCGCAAAGATTAATTTATCTGCGTTAGGAAATCCCAGCCTTGTTTGCTCCGCTACAAATCACTGCAGAATTGGTTCTTTTTGGTGGAGCCATTAGACGTCTTTGTTAAAAGCGTTTACTTCAACTTTGATTTTCGTTCAATAGTTAACTTAAGTAATGCTTCATCTGCATGCTGGGTGAAGTGAAACTTTATATCACTCTAAGAAAGAAACAAGATGCTATATAGAAGTTAATGGACACCGGTACTTAATTTTAGCAAAATAGAAAAATAAAATAAAATCATAAAATACAGTTTATCAGTTCTAGTTTTTCCGCCATCCTGTCATTGGATAGTTTCTTATTACAACTCGAAACCTTAAACAGTCAAACTTGGTGCACCATTTCAAAAACATTTATGTTTCGTCCTATAGGTATGACATTTTCATAGTACTTTCTTTTCCTTGACATCAAAGCTAAACTCAGCAACTTAACTATTATAATATAACTGAACAACTCAGTCCCGATGTCTCTTAGTAAACTTTTAAACAATACTTACAAAATAATATGGTTCACAAACGTTCCGGTGTCGGAAAATACGAGAATAAATTAGCAATGCCGAAGTGGAACGAAAAATAAAGAAGCATAAAAGCAACTAACGTCTTTGTTGCACACTTAATAGAACATAATTTTCCCGTCCGTCGTGTAGAGCGGAAAGTCTGGCAGCCACAGTCTTATATGACTAGACTGTGAAATAGCTGTTTTCCGCATTTTCTCCTGTTGAACTATTCACGCACTTAAACTAGAATAGATTTCGAACAATTAATATGTTAAGTTTCGTATGTCAATCGGTTTAGCTTCACGGGTTAATAACAAAAATTCGACAATAGCCTCGCTTTCCTGCAGGACCTATGACTATCTTTCCTTATCGGAACAGGCCAGGATTCTATGAGCTACTGACTTTTCTTCTTTTTTTTTCATCTTGTAAGTAATTCCAATCCTTTGAAAATACAAACATTCTATGTTACGTTAAACAAATGCGTACCTTTTCGAATTTAAAGCTAAACTATGCAAAAACTAGGCGGTAACGTCGAAAGAGGCCGTTTTATATGTTGTTAAATTAACTGTTTCGAGTTAAATCAGTCGTGAAATGCATAATTACAAGTTTATTTGCACCTGAGAACTCAGAAAAAGAATAATTTTTAACCTAAAGCGCCGTCTAGTTATAATTAAACTAACGGCGTCTCAGGTGCTGCAGTGCAGGCTGTGTACGTCCTTTGACGCTGAAGCGTCTTAGGTATGTGTAGTAATCGTAGCCCTCACGGAGAACGCCGGAAAAATTAATAGCTTCGCTTTCCTCCATCAGGTTAAAATATGCACCGTAGGCAGTCAGAATGACGATGATGTTTGGTTTGTAGGGCGCTCAACGGCGCGGTTATCAGCGCCCGTACAATTTCCCAACCTTTGCTCAGCCCAATTTCGCCACTTTCCTGGATGATGATGAAATGATGAGGACAACACAAACACCCAGTCATCTCGAGGCAGGTGAAAATTCCTGACCCCGCCGGGAATCGAACCCGGGACCCCGTGCTCGGGAAGCGAGAACGCAACCGCGAGACCACGAGCGACGGACAGGCAGTCAGAATGTGATGTGGATGCAGGAAATGGGAGGAACGATCCAACACATAACGGTGGTCCTGGCACGTTTACTAGGGCATGATCACAATTTATATGTGTACATTACGGTCTCCGGACTCAGCAAAATGCTGCATCGGTAGAACGGTATGGTCGACAGTTGCTTGCAGCATATTCGGTGAAATCGGAGCGATATGTCGTCGTCTGCTATCCTTCAGATCAAGATGAGTCTAGATACATCGCTGATAAACACAATCTTCCAGATATGCCCACACCTGGAAATCACATACACTCCTGGAAATTGAAATAAGAACACCGTGAATTCATTGTCCCAGGAAGGGGAAACTTTATTGACACATTCCTGGGGTCAGATACATCACATGATCACACTGACAGAACCACAGGCACATAGACACAGGCAACAGAGCATGCACAATGTCGGCACTAGTACAGTGTATATCCACCTTTCGCAGCAATGCAGGCTGCTATTCTCCCATGGAGACGATCGTAGAGATGCTGGATGTAGTCCTGTGGAACGGCTTGCCATGCCATTTCCACCTGGCGCCTCAGTTGGACCAGCGTTCGTGCTGGACGTGCAGACCGCGTGAGACGACGCTTCATCCAGTCCCAAACATGCTCAATGGGGGACAGATCCGGAGATCTTGCTGGCCAGGGTAGTTGACTTACACCTTCTAGAGCACGTTGGGTGGCACGGGATACATGCGGACGTGCATTGTCCTGTTGGAACAGCAAGTTCCCTTGCGGGTCTAGGAATGGTAGAACGATGGGTTCGATGACGGTTTGGATGTACCGTGCACTATTCAGTGTCCCCTCGACGATCACCAGTGGTGTACGGCCAGTGTAGGCGATCGCTCCCCACACCATGATGCCGGGTGTTGGCCCTGTGTGCCTCGGTCGTATGCAGTCCTGATTGTGGCGCTCACCTGCACGGCGCCAAACACGCATACGACCATCATTGGCACCAAGGCAGAAGCGACTCTCATCGCTGAAGACGACACGTCTCCATTCGTCCCTCCATTCACGCCTATCGCGACACCACTGGAGGCGGGCTGCACGATGTTGGGGCGTGAGCGGAAGACGGCCTAACGGTGTGCGGGACCATAGACCAGCTTCATGGAGACGGTTGCGAATGGTCCTCGCCGATACCCCAGGAGCAACAGTGTCCCTAATTTGCTGGGAAGTGGCGGTGCGGTCCCCTACGGCACTGCGTAGGATCCTACTGTCTTGACGTGCATCCGTGCGTCGCTGTGGTCCGGTCCCAGGTCGACGGGCACGTGCACCTTCCGCCGACCACTGGCGACAACATCGATGTACTGTGGAGACCTCACGCCCCACGTGTTGAGCAATTCGGCGGTACGTCCACCCGGCCTCCCGCATGCCCACTATACGCCCTCGCTCAAAGTCCGTCAACTGCACATACGGTTCACGTCCACGCTGTCGCGGCATGCTACCAGTGTTAAAGACTGCGATGGAGCTCCGTATGCCACGGCAAACTGGCTGGCACTGACGGCGGCGGTGCGCAAATGCTGCGCAGCTAGCGCCATTCGACGGCCAACACCGCGGTTCCTGGTGTGTCCGCTGTGCCGTGCGTGTGATCATTGCTTGTACAGTCCTCTCGCAGTGTCCGGAGCAAGTATGGTGGGTCTGACACACCGGTGTCAATGTGTTCTTTTTTCCATTTCCAGGAGTGTATATCCTGCATCTCCGACAGACTACATATAAGACGATATCGGGAGTCAGCTTCGAACCCTTACTCCACTACCCCGTTAACTGTACCTAGACATCTGGCACCATATACCTCCAGAAACATACCAAGGACTTGTCGGAGCCATGTCACGTAGAAGCTGAACCAACATGCTGTTATGGGCGTGGTCATAGAGTTTTGGGTGATCAGTGTATAACTCACGGATCGTGAGGAAAAGATAAGAAAGATTAGGGCGCATAGAAGGGCAGATAGTCATTTTTCCCTCGCTCAGTAAGAGGGATTTTTTTAAGAAAAAGAAAAATTTATAATATTGGTACGATATAGCCTCCACCATGCAGTTTGCAGTGTCTTGCAGAGTGTTAACAATAAAAAGGATTATGGCTAAAAACGATCATAGTCACATTTTGGTAAATAGTCATAATTCGAATTTCAAGGATTTAAGTCTATAATCCTATGTGAAAATCTTGAGAAACGACAGACGATGAAACACAATGCAAAGCACAAATTTAATTACAGATAGTTTGGAGAAAACTCTGTTGTATATATATGGAACTTAAGAAAGCAGTTTTTATTAGGAAAAACAAAGGAAATTGATCCTTCTGTCCAGTCAAATGAGGTCATCTGTGAGCGGGTCGTCTACAAACTCGATGTCGCTTTCATCCTCTTCATGTACATTTCCACAAACTAATGCTCTGTAGGAGACCTGAGCATTGCGGTTGACTAAAAATTGTCAGGTTCAATACGTCCTTCAACTTTGCAGGTTTGATGGCTAATGGCTCATTGTACGAGGGTGACTCAAAACATAAGTTACACTTCCAAGTTATGTCCAAAGTTATGGCCACGGCTATGGCAAAATACAAGGTAAGGTCGGTATTCCACATGGTCACCAAGAGACTGTAAACATTTCTCGGAAAGGGTAACCAAATTTTAGATTTAGAATGAGTAGAAATCATCTCTAGTGCTATGCAACCACATGGATACAGCTGCTTTCACCTCCTCATCGTTTCGGAATCGTCGTCCACCGAGATCCTCTTTCATCTTGCCGAGGACAAGATAATCGCATGGTGCTAAGTCTCGATTGTGTGGAAGATGGTGGCATACGTCCCACTTGAATCGCTGCGGCAGTTCTGAAGTATCGCGGGCTGAGCGCGGTGTGCGTTATCGTGCAAAAAAATCTGCCACTTTTCTTTCATTCCCTTAGGCAACTGGTGCGATGTTTCAAATACGAAGCAGAGTTGATTGTCATGCCTTTCGGCAGAAATCCCACTTGCACCACACCCTCGATGTCAAAGAATCCTGTCGTCATTATCTTTCCTGCTGAAGGCTGGACCTTTGTCTTCTTTCGTTGTGGTGACGTGGTGTGCACCCATTCCATAGATGTTCTCTTTGTTTCAAGAGTGTATCCTCGTTTCATCCCATGTGAGTGCCCGCCTCAAAAACTCATTGCCCTTCACAGAATACCGTTCCAAAAATGCCAGTGACGATTGGAAATGTTGTCCCGTGTGAACATCGATGAGCAGCCGTGGGACCAATCTGGCAAGCAGTATACGATATCAAAAGTGCTGATGAACAACGGAGATCATACTGAAATACGAAATGTTCGGCATGCTGGGAATTTCCAGCAGTGTTGCGCGCCGATCGTCTCTAATGATCACATCGACCGATCAACATTTTCAACGGTACTGGACGTTGCGGGGTTGCCTTCGTGATGTTCGTCAGTGACATCTGTGCGTCCGGCGTCAACTTCGTTACACCATTTTCGAATGCCTGTGCGAGGGATTACACGTTCACCATATACAGCAGTTATTTCAGGATGAATATCCTCGTAATTGAGCCGTTTACCCAGATCGTTGCACGCACCTCCAATTTGGAGTGAACATCTAGCTGATGCGCCATTGAGCCTAGCCCGTCCTGCACACACAACACGATGGGATACCACACCTCCCGTCCTATTGGAAGTGTCAGCAGTTACTCTCGCGTTCTACACATTGGCCACTGTCACGACACACAGTGTGCTCTCGCGGCGAGCTAGTGTAACTTTCATTTTGATTCACCCTCGTATAGACTTTTAGGTTCAGGTCATAAATTTCTTCTGTTCATCTTTATCTTTGGCCTCTATACGCACTACAACATATTTAATGTAACTTTCAGAGCCATTACTCTTATGTAAGATACGCATCAGCTGTTCTTTGTCAATTTTCAGAATTCTGATTGGTCTTGTAGGCATAGGACATTTTGATTCGCATAGCTTCAATAAAACCTTTGTCCAAGTTTTAAAGTTGACTTCAGTAGCACAGTTTACAACTTTTAATGGTGAAGGTTTAATTAGGCTGTTTCTAAGCACATTCTCCCAGTCATTTGGTGTCTCCGTGTTAACTTCTGCTTTAATAAGGCTGATATCCATGTCACCTTCCATATACGAATGTCCGCAAATTGGAAAGACTGTCCAATCTGTTTTTCTCATGAACTAAATAAAGCAGGGAGAGCAAATTGGTGTAATTTTTGTTTTGGCCGGCACAAGAGTCGCAGAAAATTACGAAATGTTATATATCTGAGCTACGCACGTTGTCCACAAAATTATTCCAACACTGAACAATCATCATCGGCCTCGTTCAGAGCAGTGCTCTCATCATAAGTGTAAAACACTGATGTGGAGTCTGACAAAATATGAATACTGATTAATATGAAATTAAGTTGGCAGCGGTATTAAACACCAGATGTTGTACATCTGGGGTGGGTAAGTCCTTGTGAAAGTCAGTTGTAACAGCCTCGAGTCCTGTTTTCGTCATAGACTCCTTCCTGTACCTTGCCGTTAAAGAATAAAATTTTGCGCTTCGACGTTGGTGAACTTCCCTTTCAGTCTCTTTCTCCAACAGTGTTTCGGTCAATGATGTTTTAGTTTCGGTGTTCGTACATGTTGCTACCACTTCTCTCGTTAGTGAAATCTCTGGTACAATCATATCACCATTACTACTAGTATCTTTTAGTGGGAAGTCAAACGAAATTTGAAAATTACCATAAAAAGTGTCTCGGAACGTTGTATAGCCTATTTTGGTATCATTGTTCGATTCATACATTCTGTGAAGTTTGGCTACATCTCGTTCCTCACATGGGTATACTATAGAAGTCTCTTTTAGAGAGTAGTGGGGTTTCTACCTTTGAGAGACTTCATAAAATCTATGACTTAAGACTTGGTTTTGTTGGATAGCTTCGTCGTCTGTTGCTGTGTTTACCTCGTCCATCTCCCATTACTTCACCACATTCTGTCAACTGCTTCTCAATAGGATCAGAGATGCCGTAAAAAGTTAAAAAAGGATAGTAATAACACTAACAACCTGCAGTTCTCCATTTGCAATAGTGCCAACACAATGGCACTAAGAAGAGAAGTGGAAACGTGCTTCAGATTCATTCTTCCAGTTGCGTAGACACTGAACAGTTGCAATAGTAACAAGCCCGCTTAAATACAGGCCCATTGCATTATGATCACACAGTTGGTTGAATCTGGACATAACACGTTGTCGTTCTTCAAAAGAAATTGTTTGGAAAGACTTAAAACGGAAACGCTTGCTGACCTCTGCAGACTCTTACGTTCAAGCTCGTAATTTTTTCATTGTGTCACTCACTTTACCCATCTTCTTTGTCACCTTTACCCTACTTTGCCCACTTCTTGCCTGCTCGCTATCCATACTGTTAAACTCACTCAACACGATGACTAAGTAGTTTTATTCCAAATAATATCACACTACGATTCACGGTTATTGGTAATGTTGTGTCGAATTCTGTGTTGCCAGCAGTGTCGCGAAGTAAACAGACTCATGGCACTGTAGCCGTAATGACGAGGTGAGATGTTCGCAGCCTCATCGTTTTTGTTTGTCACTGCATGGACCTTGATAATTTTCAACCGTTAGCTCATATGTTTCCCCTTTACGTACTAGGAGAGTAAGATATTTTCTAACCAAATCTAATCATACTTGCATTGTCTGTATTAAACTATCGACTGGCACTAAACAAATGGACGAAAAATGGACAATGATCTTTCATACCCCTAACACTTTGTTACATACAGACGTAAATTACACTACTGGCCATTAAAATTGCTACACCACGAAGATGACGTGCTGCAGACGCAAAATTTAACCGACAGGAAGAAGATGCTGTGATATGCAAATGATTAGCTTTTCAGAACATTCACACAAAGTTGCCGCCGATGGCTACACCTACAACGCGCTGACACGGAGAAAGTTTCCAACCGATTTCTCATCCACAAATAGCAGTTGAAAGGCGTTGCCTGGTGAAACGTTGTTGTGATGCCACGTGTAAGGAGGAGAAATGTGTACCATCACGTTTCCGACTTTGCTAAAGGTCGAATAAAAACCTATCGCGATTGCGGTTTATCGTATCACGACGTTGCTGCTCGCGTTGGTCGAGAGCCAATGACTGTTAGGAGAATATGGAATCGGTCGGTTGAGGAGGGTAATACGCAACGCCATGCTGGATCCCAACGGCCTCGTACCACTAGCAGTGGAGATGACAGGCATCTTATCTGCATGGCTGTAACGGATCGTGCAGCCACGTCTCGATCCCTGAGACAACAGATGGGGACGTCTACAAGACAACAACCATCTGCACGAACAGTTCGACGACGTTTGCAGCAGCGTGGACTATCAGCTCGGAGATCATGGCTGCGGTTACCCTTGACGCAGCATCACAGACAGGAGCGCCTGCGATGGTGTAGTCAGCGATGAACCTGGGTGCACGAATGGCAAAATGTCATTTTTTCGGAGAGCCAACAGCATCACGATGGTCGCATCCGTGTTTGGCGACATCGCGGTGAACGCACATTGGAAGCGTGTATTCGTCATAGTCATACTGGCGTATCACCCGGCGTGATGGTATGTGGTGCCATTGGTTACACGTCTCGGTCACCTCTTGTTCGCACTGACGGCACTTTAAACAATGGACGTTACATTTCAGATGTGTTACGACCCGTGACTCTGCCCTTCATTCGATCCCTGCGAAGCCTTACATTTCAGCAGGATAATGCACGACCGCATCTACATCTACATCTACATCTATACTCCGCGAGCCACCTTACGGTGTGTGGCGGAGGGTACTTATTGTACCACTATCTGATCCCCCCTTCCCTGTTCCATTCACGAATTGTGCGTGGGAAGAACGACTGCTTGTAAGTCTCCGTATTTGCTCTAATTTCTCGGATCTTTTCGTTGTGATCATTACGCGAGATATATGTGGGCGGTAGTAATATGTTGCCCATCTCTTCCCGGAATGTGCTCTCTCGTAATTTCGATAATAAACCTCTCCGTATTGCGTAACGCCTTTCTTGAAGTGTCCGCCACTGGAGCTTGTTCAGCATCTCCGTAACGCTCTCGCGCTGACTAAATGTCCCCATGACGAATCGCGCTGCTTTTCGCTGGATCATGTCTATCTCTTCTATTAATCCAACCTGGTAAGGGTCCCATACTGATGAGCAATACTCAAGAATCGGACGAACAAGCGTTTTGTAAGCTACTTCTTTCGTCGATGAGTCACATTTTCTTAGAATTCTTCCTATGAATCTCAACCTGGCGCCTGCTTTTCCCACTATTTGTTTTATGTGATCATTCCACTTCAGATCGCTCCGGGTAGTAACTCCTAAGTATTTTACGGTCGTTACCGCTTCCAATGATTTACCACCTATGGCATAATCGTACTGGAATGGATTTCTGCCCCTACGTATGCGCATTATATTACATTTATCTACGTTTAGGGAAAGCTGCCAGCTGTCGCACCATGCATTAATCCTCTGCAGGTCCTCCTGGAGTACGTACGAGTCTTCTGATGTTGCTACTTTCTTGTAGACAACCGTGTCATCTGCAAATAGCCTCACGGAGCTACCGATGTTGTCAACTAAGTCATTTATGTATATTATAAACAATAAAGGTCCTATCACGCTTCCCTGCGGTACTCCCGAAATTACCTCTACATCTGCAGATTTTGAACCGTTAAGAATGACATGTTGTGTTCTTTCTTCTAGGAAATCCTGAATCCAATCACAAACCTGGTCCGATATTCCGTAAGCTCGTATTTTTTTCACTAAACGTAAGTGCGGAACCGTATCAAATGCCTTCCTGAAGTCCAGGAATACGGCATCAATCTGCTCGCCAGTGTCTACGGCACTGTGAATTTCTTGGGCAAATAGGGCGAGCTGAGTTTCACATGATCTCTGTTTGCGGAATCCATGTTGGTTATGATGAAGGAGATTTGTATTATCTAAGAACGTCATAATACGAGAACACAAAACATGTTCCATTATTCTACAACAGATTGACGTAAGCGAAATAGGCCTATAATTATTCGCATCTGATTTATGACCCTTCTTGAAAATGGGAACGACCTGCGCTTTCTTCCAGTCGCTAGGTACTTTACGTTCTTCCAGCGATCTACGATAAATTGCTGATAGAAAGGGGGCAAGTTCTTTAGCATAATCACTGTAGAATCTTAAGGGTATCTCGTCTGGTCCGGATGCTTTTCCGCTACTAAGTGATAGCAGTTGTTTTTCAATTCCGATATCGTTTATTTCAATATTTTCCATTTTGGCGTCCGTGCGACGGCTGAAGTCAGGGACCGTGTTACGATTTTCCGCAGTGAAACAGTTTCGGAACACTGAATTCAGTATTTCTGCCTTTCTTCGGTCGTCCTCTGTTTCGGTGCCATCGTGGTCAACGAGTGACTGAATAGGGGATTTAGATCCGCTTACCGATTTTACATATGACCAAAACTTTTTAGGGTTCTTGTTTAGATTGTTTGCCAATGTTTTATGTTCGAATTCGTTGAATGCTTCTCTCATTGCTCTCTTTACGCTCTTTTTCGCTTCGTTCAGCTTTTCCTTATCAGCTATGATTCGACTACTCTTAAACCTATGATGAAGCTTTCTTTGTTTCCGTAGTACCTTTCGTACATGATTGTTATACCACGGTGGATCTTTCCCCTCGCTTTGGACCTTAGTCGGTACGAACTTATCTAAGGCGTACTGGACGATGTTTCTGAATTTTTTCCATTTTTGTTCCACATCCTCTTCCTCAGAAATGAACGTTTGATGGTGGTCACTCAGATATTCTGCGATTTGTGCCCTATCACTCTTGTTAAGCAAATATATTTTCCTTCCTTTCTTGGCATTTCATATTACACTTGTAGTCATTGATGCAACCACTGACTTATGATCACTGATACTCTCTTCTACATTCACGGAGTCGAAAAGTTCCGGTCTATTTGTTGCTATGAGGTCTAAAACGTTAGCTTCACGAGTTGGTTCTCTAACTATCTGCTCGAAGTAATTCTCGGACAAGGCAGTCAGGATAATGTCACAAGAGTCTCTGTCCCTGGCTCCAGTTCTGATTGTGTGACTATCCCATTCTATACCTGGTAGATTGAAGTCTCCCCCTATTACAATAGTATGATCACGAAACTTCTTCACGACGTTCTGCAGGTTCTCTCTGAGGCGCTCAACTACTACGGTTGCTGATGCAGGTGGTCTATAGAAGCATCCGACTATCATATCTGACCCACCTTTGATACTTAACTTAACCCAGATTATTTCACATTCGCATTCGCTAATAACTTCACTGGATATTATTGAATTCTTTACTGCTATAAATACTCCTCCACCATTGGCGTTTATCCTATCCTTGCGGTATATATTCCATTCTGTGTCTAGGATTTCGTTACTGTTCACTTCCGGTTTTAACCAACTTTCCGTTCCTAATACTATATGCGCACTATTTCCTTCAATAAGAGATACTAATTCAGGAACCTTGCCCTGGATACTCCTGCAGTTTACCAATATTACGTTAACTTTTCCTGTTTTTGGTCTCTGAGGACGGACGTTCTTTATCAACGATGATAATGTCCTCTCTGGTAAGCCGTCAGGTATTTTATCGTTTCGCCCAAGGGGGGGTCCCTCTAACCTAAAAAACCCCCGTGTGCACGCCACACGTACTCTGCTACCCTAGTAGCTGCTTCCGGTGTGTAGTGCACGCCTGACCTGTCTAGGGGGGCCCTACAGTTCTCCACCCAATAACGGAGGTCGATGAATTTGCAACCATTATAGTCGCAGAGTCGTCTGAGCCTCTGGTTTAGACCCTCCACACGGCTCCAAACCAGAGGACCGCGATCGACTCTGGGCACTATGCTGCAGATATTAAGCTCAGCTTGCACTCCGCGTGCGATGCTGGTTGTCTTCACCAAATCAGCCAGCCGCCGGAAGGAACCAAGGATGGCCTCAGAACCCAAGCGGCAGGCGTCATTCGTTCCGACATGTGCTACTATCTGCAGCCGGTCACACCCAGTGCGTTCAATAGCTGCCGGAAGGGCCGCCTCCACATTACGGACGAGACCCCCCGGCAAGCACACCGAGTGCACACTGGCATTCTTCCCCGACCTACCCGCTATTTTCCTGAGGGGCTCCATAACCCGCCTAACGTTGGAGCTCCCTATAACTAATAGGCCCGCCCTCTGTGACTGTCGGGACCTTGCCGGAGAATCGGCCACTGGCCCAACAGGCGAGGCATCCTGTGGTGGCTCGGAAACGATGTCATCACCACTAGGAAGCACCCCGTACCTGTTGGAAAGGGGTAAGGCAGCTGCCACGCGGCCAGATCCCACCTTTGCCTTTCGGCCAGGCACGCGCGAGCCCACCACTGTCCGCCATTCACCCTGGAGTGATGGCTGACCGGTAAGATGCTCACTGCCGGAAGACGCAGCGACATCAGGGGTTCCATGTGATTCCAAGGCCACCGAAGTAGGCATAGGTCTCACCACAGTTGCCCCAACGCCACTACGAGCCGACGCCTGCGCCTCGAGCTCGATGAGCCTAACAGACAAAGCCTCCACCTGCCCCCGAAGAGTGGCCAATTCTCCTTGCGTCGGCTCACAACAACCACAGTCCCTACACATGACTATGTTTACCCTACTCTATACGGTGACAAATTCCCAAGATAATCTTCTGATGAGCTACTCTGATAATCAAGAAACACTCACTGAAATACGAGACGCGAAAACTACGCTAGGTTTTCCCAGAAAAACTATTTAAAAGCTAAGCGCAGCAAATAAGTACAAAAACGCTTTATACAAACAGTATACCTCTACGGTCCTTTCTGGATACAGAAAATGTTCGACTGCTGCCCTGGTCAGCACATTCTCCAGATCTCTCTCACCAATTGAATACGTCTGGTCAATGGTGGCCGAGCAATTGGCTCGTCACAATACGCCAGTCACTACTCTTCATGAGCTGTGGTATCGTGTTAAAGCTGCATGGGCAGCTGTACCTGTATACGCCATCCAAGCTCTGTTTGACTCAATGCCCAGGCGTATCAAGGCCGATATTGCGGCCTGATTTCTCAGGATCTATGCACCCAAATTGTGTGAAAATGTAATCACATGTCAGTTCTAGTATAATATATTTGTCCAATGAATACCTGTTTATCATCTGCATTTCTTCTTGGTGTAGCAACTTTAATGGCCAGTAGTGTACGTTACCTCTTTATTTCAAATTTACATCAGAGTAACACGCGGTGATACGATACATGCGACGCCATGAAATATAGGATAAATCCGTGCTTCGGTGAAATGAGTTTGACGTCAGAGCCCTGTCGAGTTCTTTCAGCCGCAGCCATCGGGAGGGCGCGGATAAGAGCCGCTCCGGCAGCCACGAGCGGGAAATCAGCGCAGGCGACGGCAGAGGCCGGGGGTGACGGCAGGGGCCGCCTGATTGGTCGGGCCGGAGGCGCCGCACCCAATTAGCGGCCGCCGCACAAAGCGAGCGAGAGGTAATTAATTCGCGGTAGCCGTGGCCGAGAGCGGGGAGTCGCAGAGCGGCGCGAGAGCAGCACACCGGCAGCGCGCCGACAGTGTTCCGCAGGGCCAGGCCCTCACACACAGCGGCCGTGGCAAGTCGAGGGATGCACCACCGCCCATCTCTCTCTCTCTTCTCTTGCAGTATTTAAACAGCCACTCCGACGCCCGTTGGAAAGGACCCACATTCGTAAAACTAGAGAGCGTGAAATGAGAACGGCGCTCGTTTCACGTGTTGTTTCACAGCACTACCACAAATATTACTTATACTTTGGCTACCTATATTTTCCCAAAAATTAATATGGACTTTAATTTCACTGTCTCCAAGTTGTATTTGTTGTTGTTGTTTTTGTTGTGGTCTTCACTCCAAAGGCTGGTTTGATGCAGTCCTCTATGCTATTCTATCCTGCAAAAGCCTCTTCATCTCCTAACTACTGCAACCTACATCCTTCTGAATCTGCTGAACCCTGTGGCGCATAGTGTCCACTATAGTGGACAGCTGTTAATTGTCGCTTTCTAACATTCTGCGTGGTGTCTGTTTGTTCTAAGTCGTGTCTCCCTACCACTTTCGCGCAACGACGATCTGAGCGTGTTTTTTAGGAAATTGACTAGTTTGAACCTGGGAGCTGTTGCTGGTAAGGAGACGCCAGACCGCACATGACATGTAGAGTTCAGAAGAGGTCAGTGAGACTAGCGATGATAAAATCAAATACTTCATGAGTTCAGCGTCAGCTCCACTGCACTGCCTGTAAAAGAATCTTAATACTAACTAAATTTAGTGGAAGAGGTTCAAGGCTTTCCTATTTTTAGTTAGCTGGTAAAATAACGTCGAAAAGGAAGTTAAGTTTACCACTGGAATTTTTATTCTACTCACAAAACACTGTTTAAAAAAAATGGTTCTGAGCACTATGGGACTTAACATCTTAGGTCATCAGTCCCCTAGAACTTAGAACTACTTAAGCCTAACTAACCTAAGGACATCACACACATCCATGCCCGAGGCAGGATTCGAACCTGCGACCGTAGCAGCCCCGCGGTTCCGGACTGCAGCGCTAGAACCGCACGGCCACCGCGGCCGGCAACATTGTTTATAAATTGCACTATTCATAAAAGAAAATATTTTAATACAGGATGATAAAAACCAACTGCGTTCAACAAAAATGTGAGCGAATATTCCCTGAATGGGTTGCCAAGTTCTATAATGGTTCGAAGGATGACCTATGCTATATACATCTATAATCTAGGTTTAAGTTAAGTTTCATACAAGAGAAAACTATCAAAATGGTCTACAGTGACCCTCAATTATCTTTAATTACTTGTTTAACTTGTCGTAAATTACAGTGGCTGATGTGGCTTCTCAATAATTATATAACAGAAATATCATTGCGTTTCAGATTTTAACTTCAAGTAGAAAATGTGAATACCACGAAGTTTAATTGACGATCGACACTAATATTACATAAAAAGGGGATCTAACAGATGAGACTTCTGCAGTTCTGAGTGAAGCCTTATGCGCTCTTATGCGGCATTGCATACGTTCATTACCTTGTCGGTGGTTAGGCAGCGTCATGGGCGGCAGGCAGCGCAGCTCCACACACCTCGCCGTCTCGGTAGCAACTCTCTCTCGAACTCCTTACTACAATTTACCGAAGTTAGTTTAAGAGAAGGTATCTGGCTGTGTTTTCAACTGACCAGTCAGGGTCTCAATGTTAACCTTATGCACCGCCTACAAAAATTCTGTCTATCCAGTGGGAAACGTTAAACTTTTCTGGTGGGACAATGTTTTTTAATGTTTGCTATGTAACAGAGACGCGTATAGTCTCATGCTAAAACTTGCAGCTCGTGTCGCCCTTTTAGTGTTATCGTAAGATCTATACTGTTCTTCTGGAGGGCTCCATCTTTAAACATGGGCTGGGGGCTGCTCTTGGCGGTCGGCCGGCGATGTGGGTGTCCCTTATCGAAGGGCCTTCTAGCCTACAAGACTCTGCTCTCGGCTTCTGTTCTCGTTTCTCCCCTTGGAACTGCGTCTGTTTCATGGTGGGAAGATATGACATGCATTTAGGCATTCCTGTATTAGTCTGTGGTATTCCATTGGCTCACTCGTTGATCGTATTACTTTGGTTAATTTAATGTCAGGATTTATTCGGATCTATATGACATATTGCCGGATTTGCTATGATGTCAGGGTTTTCATGGAAAGTGTTGGATATGCCTGACACCTTACAGCTTCTTTGGCATTTTCAATCAGTCGTGAGGTTGCAGATGCACACAGTTCACTGCAGTGGTCACTTCCTACTGGTGCTGTGTCCTGCATGCATTTGCAACCTCATGACTGATTGAAAACGCCAGAAAACTGACCATTATAAGTTGTCCACTGCAGGGAAATTCATGCACCATAGGGTTAATGTATTCATCAGTTGCTCTCCCACTAAGATTTTTTTCACCCCGCTCGACTCCAGCTGACTTCCCTCCAATGCTATATTGGTGATCCATCGATGTCTTAGAATGTGTCCTACCAAACAATCCCTTCCTCTTGTCACGTTGTGCCACAGATTTCTTTTCTCCCCAATTCTATTCAGTAACTCCTCCTTGGTTATGTGATCTACCCATCTAATTTTCAACATTCTTCTGCAGTACCACATTTCAAAAGCTTCTGCCCTCCTCTTGTCAAAACTGTTTATCGTACATGTTTCACTTCCATACATGCCTACACTTCAGACCAATACCTCCAGAAAAAGACTTCCTAACATTTAAATCTACATTCGATGTTAACAAATTTCTCTTCTTCACAAATACTTTTCTGGCTGTAGCCAGTCTACATTTTATATCCTCTCTGCTTCGGTCATCATCAGTTATTTTGTTGCCCGAAAAGCAAAACTATCCATTACTTTAAGTGTCTCGTTTCCTAATCTAATTTCTTCAGCATCGCGTGATTTAGCTCGACTACATTCCATTACCCTTGTTTTGCTTTTGTTGCTGATCATCTTATATCCGCCTATCAAGACACTATCCATTCCATTCAATTGCTCTTCCAAGTCCTTTGATGTCTCTGGCAGAATTAAAATGTCATTGGCAAACTTAAAAGTTTTTATTTCTTCTCCCGAACTTCCAATCTTACTCCAGATTTGTCTTTGGTTTCCTTTACTGCTTGCCCAGAGTACAGATTGAATAAAATCACGATAGGCTGCGAACCTGTCTCTCTCTCTCTTCTCAAGAACTGCTGCCCTTCCACGCTGTTCAACTTTTACAACTGCCGTCTGGTTTCTGTACAAGTTGTAGCCCTTCGCTACCCTGCTATCTTCATAATTTCAAAGAGAGTATTCCAGTCAAAATTGTGAGAAGCTTTCTCTAAGTCTATAAATGCTGGTCGAAATACAGGGCTGCAGGTCAGTGGACTCGCTGCAATGAAATCTAAGTACTCAGATAAAAATGACCAATAGTCCCGGCTGCCGATATGCTCACCACTGAACAGCCTGACAGGTGATGTGTAGGCTGCCCTTAGTTGCGCAACTGCAAAGACCGCGACCAGCTTGTCCTTACGCCGAGATGTGGAGAGATGTGCTGGAGCGCTGAAGAAACCAAGACTGTTCTCTGAGACTCCTCTCCTCTGCCAATTTGCCTTGGCCAAAATGCCCAGACCCTCCTCTACGGTGGACATCCACCAAATGTCTCCAAAATCTCTCCCCCCCCCCTCCCCCTGGACGACAAATCCATGTGTAGTCGCGAAAAATTGCCCACTCCAATGCCCAAGCTGCTGACGCAAACTGCGCCAATGGCATACTTATAACAACGCGCCAGAACTCCTGCCTAAGCACAATATAGCGGTATTTCTCCAATGAGGAACTTTTCCACCAAAATCCATGCTCTCCCCCGTTAAACTTGGTGCCAGAGAAATGCGTGTGCGTTCTACACCTAGGGTAAACAATGCTCTCCCTCCCAGAGCAAATCATAAAACTTGGTGCCCGTCTGTCGGTCGCACAACCGAGGTGGACAATACACCTCGGGAATGCAGGCCACTGGCCTTTGTCCTGCTGAAGAATGGGCCTCCCTAGTGGACCAACATTATATCGAGATGCTACAGCCTGCTCTCACAAACAAGCTGTTAACGCTTTTGTGGAAGCGCAGATGCTTTTCCGGAAGAGCCGATGACTGTTTCTTTGATTCTGCTACCCTGGCCATGTCTCCCTGCTACCCTTGCCGGCACAGGAAAAATGTAGTGCCAGAAATATGAATGCTAGCGGCAAACAAACTCTCATTTCCTGTTATACTTACAATTATTCGTCCTGTGGCTTGCTACATAGCAGAGATGCTTCTGCAGGGACTACATAATTAGCAAGGGATGAAACCTGTCATGGCCAAAGGCTCGCAACATTGCAAAAGCTGCTTCTGTTTTCTCCAAATGCCCCACCAAGTACACTACTAATTTAATTTTGTGATATGTCAATGAAACTTTAAATCAACTAATTATTCATAACTATACATAAGCTCTTCAAAGAAATTTTCGATTTGCTGCCGGTCGTCGTTTCACTTCACTGCATTATATTTCGACTGGCCACCCACCAGACATCCTCACGTTCATCATCGAAAGCTGACAACTATTAAGATGCAAGACTTGGTTAAATCCTTTACACAGTCAACTTTAAAGATATCAAACACACATAAATTATGTAGAGGACAAACGAGCAGCAGTCTGCGACTATCTGCTGATGATGTCGTGGCCTACGCGAAGGCGCCGTCATTGAGTGACTGTTGGAAGGCACGAGATGACTTAGACGAAATTTACAGTTTGTATGATGAATGGCAGCTGGTTCTAAGTGTATAAAAACGTAAGTTAACACAGATGAATGAGAAAAATAATCCTGTAATGTTCGAATACAGCATGTGAGGATTGCGGTAGACTTAGATTTATTGGGAGAATTTTAGGAAAGTGTGGTTCATATGTAAAGGAAACCACATGTAGGACACTAGTGCGACAAGTTATTGAGTACTGCTCGAGTGTTTGTGATCCGCATGCGTACCAGGCCGCATTTAAAGGAAGAAGTGGAAACAATTCAAATGGGGGTTGCGAGATTAGCTGCCCGTAGATTTGAACAGTACGCAAGTACTGTTATGGAGATGCTTCGTAAACTCAAATGGGAATTCCTGGACGGAAGGCGACCTTCTTTCCGAGAAACACTTTTGAAAATATTCAGAGAATCTGGTTGGGTTGTGTTGTTTGGGGGAAGAGACCATACTGCGAGGTCATCGGTCTCATCGGATTGAGGAAAGACGGAGAAGGAAGTCGGCCGTGCCCTTTCAAAGGAACTATCGCGGCATTTCAAATGGCTCTGAGCACTATGGGACTCAACTGCTGAGGTCATTAGCCCCTAGAACTTAGAACTAGTTAAACCTAACTAACCTAAGGACATCACAAACATCCATGCCCGAGGCAGGATTCGAACCTGCGACCGTAGCGGACTTGCGGTTCCAGACTGCAGCGCCTTTAACCGCACGGCCACTTCGGCCGGCTCGCGCCATTTGCCTGGAGCGATTTAAGAAATCACGGGAAACCTAAATCTGGATGGTCGGACGCGGGATGGAACCGTCGTCCTCCTGAATGCGAGTCCAGCAGAGAATCGGTATTTTAAGCTGACTGCATAACAATTATACTGCCACCACGTACATTTCGCGCAAAAACCACAAACTTAGAAACTGAAGCTTCTTGGGAGATGCATAGAAAGTTGTTTCTTCATTCTCCGTTTTAGCAAGTGGAACAGGAAAGGAAATGACTGGAAGTGGTATAAGGAACCGTCCACGCACCGTACAGTGCCCTGTGGAAAATGTACATAGCTATAGAAACAGACATCGCACTAGAGTACGGAAGTTGGCACACCCAGGAAACTTTTCAAGAATAACTGGGAAGAAAGAAAATAAGTAGTATTCCGTTGGAACATAAATACTCGTAGATGGAAGCAAATCAGTTCGTGAAGTGATTTCAAGAATAATAACATTTATCAGCAAGAAGTTTACTTATCAATTATAGCTCACATTGGATAATGAATGCTCGAATAACCTAGCAGACCAATTTGACATTCTAAACTCGCTTGAGTCGATGAACAACCCGACGAATGCTAATCCCTCTTATACCAGCACCACATTAGATTTGTTGCAAAGTCCGAAGAATCATAATTGCTCTATTGATAAATCGAGACTAAATCAGAAATTTTCAGAAGCACAACTTCCAGGTAGATTTCGGATGGATTAGACCTTGTAAAGAGTTTAGAGGCAGTGAACTAGCCCATCATCTCACTAAGACAGCAACCAGTTGATGGGAAATAGCAAACTACAGCGAAATATCTGTAAGTGCAATAAAGGAAAACCTTAGAGAAACTTTTGGAAAAAATGAAAGATGGCAACAAACTAAAAACAACGGAAACATAAAATCCTATTTTCTTATCACTCGTCAAAGTCTGAAATCATTGATGCTGCACTGTGCACATGTAATCGAGAAGACCAAACAATTAACAACGTGATTTTAGCCTGCAGAAATTTAACGAGTGTGAGGGACATTCTCATGAAACAAATAACCAAGAAAGTAGGGCTTTGTTCCATCAATATATCAGAATTAGCTCATAAATTCAGAATAGGTTTTTGAAACTTTTGTAACTCAATAACATCCTCAATTGTACGATAATCCTGTGTCAACTGTAACCTCACACATACCTACAAAATTTGACTGTATTCTAGAATGCTAACAGATACGTTATCATAACTCAAGATAAACTTCTTTACATGCCGATATAAAATGTGATATATCAATAAACTGTTAAATCTTGATACATTCTAACTTTGCTGTTGGAAAGAAATTTGTGATTAACATCTGTATGAGTAATGCTCATTGCAAATCTAAAATTCTACGGATAACGTTTTAAGGTAACCTTCGCACGTGGTTGGTTGATTTGGGTGAGGGGACCAAATAGTGAGTTCATCGGTCCCAGAGGATGAGGGAAGGATGGGGAAGCAAGTCGACGGTGCCCTTGCAAAGGAACCATTCTGGCATTTGCCTGAAGCGATTTAGGAAAATTACGGAAAACCTAAATCAGGAGGGCAGGAGGGGAGTTTGAACCGTCGTTCTCCCGAATGCGAATCCAGTGTGCTAACCACTGCGCCAGCTCGTGCGGTCCTTGATAAACCTAATATACGAGTACAATGTAATGGAGCATGCGAAATATGTAAACTCCATAGATATGATAGAAATGCATGTAGATCAGTGTGTACATGCAGTGTGTATGTGTGTATATTCCATGTGGTATCGATAGCAACAATGCTACGGAATAGCTTCTCAAGTTGGCACTACGAGAGACACAGACGACAGCGCCCTCTAGCCGGTGCTATCGAGGTCTACGAGCTCCGCGACTGCTTCAGCCCATGTCATCAGGTGCAGCACGGGGGTGAAAGCTATATGGGCGAAGAGGCAAGAAGCCACGTATCTCCATTCCAGACCACTAAAGGCGCTAGGGGTCAAACGAAGCTGGAATTGACCAATGAGAGCTGTCTAAACTTCAATGGTGGTTGTTTTGAAATATTCTATCCTCTTGCTCTGCACTGAAGTCTATGGTCCTCGGTTATAGTCGTCTTTGTATTTGTTTCATATTTACAAACTACTCATCTACACTATAAACAGATTTTTTACTTTAAATTCATAAAGTTCACCGTGGAATTGAAGAGATTCCATGCTGAAAAATGTCCACAATTAATTGTAATGTAAGACATTTAATTTTTCATTAAATAATGTCGTAGCCTATAAATGAAATGTATTCTCTTCTATCTTGAATGAAGCAGTGTGGTTTCCGATTGTTTATTTAAATAACTTTGATATGCCTGTAATAGTTTTATTTAACGAAGACTTTTATGTTTTTTTAGAATATTCAACACAACAAATTGATGTTGAAATACTCCTGCAAGTTCCCCGGCTGTTCATCTGGCTATTATGTGGGTTCAACGGAGGAAATTTGCAACAAGCATTACTACAGGTTTCCAAAACAACCTCAAGAGTTGCTTCTAAAGTGGAATAGTGTTTGTAAACTGTCACCATATGTGAACTGTGCTTCTTATTTTGTTTGTGAAGATCATTTTTTCGAAGAAGATTTTATGAATAAAAGTAAGCATAGGCTGAACAGGGGTGTTCCCTGTGAAATTGTCAAAATCGGTATGAATCAGGTGGCACTGTTGTTAATAGTGAATTGGGCCTACCAAGCACTAGTGGTGCTATGTCAACTGTTCATTTTACAGCTGCTAATACCAGAAGTGAATCTGGTGTTAATGTACTACGAAGCCTTAGTTGTGCTGTGGCAAGTAGTTCTCATGTAGGTGTTTCTACCAGACGTGGGTCAAGTGAAACTGGTGTTAATAGTGAATTAGACTTACCATGCACAAGTGGTACCATGGAAAACCTTTATTATACAGGTGCCAATACCAGAGGTGAAACTGGTGTTAGAGCACTAGTTGTGCTGAGCAGAGTAATTCATTGAGTGATGCACCTCTTAAATTTTTTATCTCCCCTCAAAAGGAATCTGCAGATTGTGAGTACACATTCTTGTCTGAAACATTTTGTAATGAGGAAGGTGGGGTTTTAGGTACAGGGGTTTCAAATTCAGACGTAACTCCAACAAAATCAAAAATGTACAAGATTCATAGGAATACTCTAACAAGGCTATCAAAACTGAAAGCAAAGCTACATCATGAAAAATCAGAACTAAAAGCACTTAAAGATTTATATGACAGCAATACTTTCTCTTTCATAGAATCTAATTTAAATTCTGTTGACAAAGATTTCATAAACAGCCAAATATCAAATGCTCATCGATCAGCAAATGCAAGGCGATAGACACCCGAGGACAAAGTACTTGCTTTATCCTTATGCAAACGAAGTCCCTGCCTATACAAACATTTGTCAGTTCATTTTTGTCTTCCTTCTGTGAGGTATCTGAAATTTCTGTTGCCTTCTATACCTTTTGAAACAGGATTGAATACTTCGGTCATGAATGTAATAAAAGCAGAAGTTGAATTAATGAACGACAGTGACAAATACTGTGCTTTGTTGTTTAATGAAATATCTTTAGAAAGAAGGTTGTATTATAATGCAAGCAAACAAGAAATTTCAGGGTTTCAAGATTTAGGGCATTTAGTGAGGTCAAATGTTCATGTAAATCATGTATTAGTTTTCATGGTTAGAGGCATACTTAAAATCTGGAAGCAGGTTGTTGCTTATTATTTCACTCACAACTCAGTTTCACGTATCACTAAAAAGTCTTATTACCTATGTCATAAGGCAATAGCAAGAAATAGGGCTAAAGGTAGTTTGTACAGCTTGTGACCAGGGTGCAACCAACCAGAGAGCACTGAAGGAACTCTGCTGTAAGAAATCTACTGAGTCCAGTCCATTTCATTTTGTAGTCACAGATGAACCTATTTCAGTCATTTATGATGTCCCACATCTATTAAAAAGTACTAGAAATGCTCTGCTAGGAAATAAAATACAGTTTGGGTTTAAAAAGGAGGCCAGTTTTGAATATATTCACAGGGCTTTTCTTCTCGATCAGCAGAAAATGTTTAAGACATTGCCAAAACTACATAGGAATCATTTTGAATTAAAGTATTCTTTTACTAAAATGCAAGTCAACCTAGCTGCAGCCCAGCTTAGTCATATAGTTGCTGCAGTTATTGAAACTTATGCGGCATTTAATATCTTACCTGCTGAGGCAATACACACTGCAGAATTCGTTGAAAAGATGGATTGTTTATTTGATTCACTGAACAAATCCTATTGTTATCCACAAGATGGCAAGTATTATAAGTGTGCCTTCTCTGCAGAGTCCCCACATATTGAAATGTGGTACAGTCTGTCAAAGGAAATGGAAAATTGGAAAGTGTTGGAGCTAGACACAGGGAGAGATAAGACAAATACGTTCAGTTTCATAAGTGGGTGGCAAACTACAATAAGATCATTGATGTTCATTTGGAACAGATTAAAAAAATGGCTTTAATTTTTTAAGCATGAGGGCTTTCAATCAAGACCCAGTGGAGAATGTATTTTGTTGTGTGAGGCAGCATGGTGTTGCAAACTCAAACCCAACTTGCTTTCAGTTCACAGTAGCATTGAAAACAGTTATAGTCAATAACATGTCCTTACCTACAAAGTCACTAGGTAATTGTGATGATAGATGCATGCCATTAAGCAATTTAAGGCAATTTTTGGGAGCTAGTGATGACAACTTTCTTGACTCCACAACAGACCATTCCATTATGGATCAAAGTGCTTTATATTGTGCCCTCGCTGATAATGAAGCCTCTGCTGGTAGTGGTGGGGCTGATGTAGGAAATGACAGACAAGCACTAGCATATGTAGCTGGTTACATTCTACGAAAGATGGGTGTAACACCTGAAACCAACTGTAGTGACTGTAAAACAACTCTGTTCACACCAACACCCACAGAGCATCATTTATTTACACGTTTCTAAGAATATGACCCTTAAATGCAAAATTATTGTATGATAGTGACAGCTTAATGTCCTTTGTAGCAAATGTGCATAGTAAGCTGTATGCATTCTTTGATAAATGTGGGCAACAGGAACAATTGGAGAATAAATTCTGTTCACTGTTTAAGTTTCCAGAGGAAATAACATTTTGAAAGGCACATTCTTCTGAACAGTATATTTTAAGACAATGTGTACCTCTATTGCTTTAGAAGTATGTGAAAGACTGGAAACACACTATCAGTAATAAAAGATTTGATATTGTTAAAGACAAATTCAGTAATCTGTTTAAAGCTTTATAACAGTTAAAAGAAAATTTTTCTTGTGTGCTTGAGAAATAAGAAGTAAGTTTTGTTTTCATTTCACTGTTTTGATGTCACTGTTTTTATTCACCTTTCCTGCTTTTGGTACTTGATATTGATGTTTTCCTTTTTGTGTTGAAGCATTTACAGTAGTAAGATGTAGGAACCCTTTTAAGAAATTAATGGTCAGTAGTGCAAGCTTGCTGGGCAGTTACTCAGAACTTATAGTCCTGAAACATAGTTGTAACAAATTTTAGAATTCTTCATTAATTAATACTGTAATAAATATTTCTTAATTCAACCTCTTTAACTGCTGCTTATTCTCTTAACAATAGGCTTTTTTCCTCCATTGATCCACCAGCTTGTATGACGTAAAAATTATGACATTATTCAGGAATATTTGTAGTCCAGTTTAGCTGCTACAACGTTATTTTTCTTTTGCTTCAATTATTTACTCTACAAGCTTGTTTTGACTTACTCTCAGTTTCAAGTGTAGCATCTAGTTCTTATGAGCCATAAAACATGTTGATAGATAACAATATAAGCATGTCAATTTAAAAGTCTATTTTCTTACGTTTGCGCCTGACAGTCGCTGCTCCTATCATGTTTTCTTGTCTGTCAGACGCAAACGTCAAAAATAGACTGAAAATATTACTGAATAGGTTTCTCTCTGCTGTAGTACAGTGTGCTATAGCTGTGTTTCAATTATTTTATTATGATGCCAGCCAAAATAATTACATAGCTAGCCCAGAAAAATAAGGTAATAGAATAGAAAATAAAAACCTACAACGTAAGTAAACTGGGGGTGGGGGGAAGCAACCCGCAATCATTTCATATTTTAGTTCATCTCCATACCACTTTAGGCGCTGCTGACGGTCTGTGTTTCCCACTTTTAACACGGGAGTTGCGTTTCTCTTTTTTCTTGTTCTGTGAGGTGCAGCCAGCCAGGACACTTCGCTTCAGCATCGCTCCTACGTACAAAGTTATGTAATCGTTTAACACCTTGTTTTTGCACCAGTAAACCACTTTCTTGCAGTACCGACTTGTGTTACCTTTTTCCCGTTCCTACACACGCGCCGCCTCCCAGGCGGGATACAGAATTCCACAGTCTCATCTAGCAACAGTGGACCGATTTCACCCAAAACTGGTACACATTTCCCTTACTATAAGGCAACAATCACTGTCGGGGGATTTTCCGCCGTGTATGTTTCCGCGGATTCCATCATAATGGAGCCTCAAAAAGCCAAAATTATTGTTTTATCACACCACACTGTACGTCCACTGAAGATACAGTGTTGACTGATTCCAAAAGGCGAGTGCAGTGTTGACATCCTGCATCGTATTGTTACCTGGTGCGCGTAGTCTGGGCTACGGTAAACCATGCCACATTGTCAAGGTATTTTGTTTATTTTAGCCCTCCACAATAACAAGTCGTCCTTTCCAGATCCAAGGAGCTCTGCCATTTTACATGGAGGGTGGAAAGACACATCAACTGAAATTTCTAGAGAATTATGGATGCCTTGAGTGAAATATTGTCACAAACGCATGAAAAGCTAGTGCTTTGGCGGCGTGCTCTTCTCTTTACCCAATTCCTGGGATTTGGTTGCAACTGATAGCATTCTGTTAATACGCCGGGTGGAATATCCATTTCATCTTCACACTGTATTCAGCTGGGCTACCTCCTTAACTAAGAGTAGCGATCTCCTTAGCCAAACTACATGAATGCGAGGCTGTGTCAGTTCTGTGTTTAAGGGTATTAAGGAGGCCCGTAGTTTGCTACACATGATGGTAAATACAAATCTGTTGATGGGCTTGCGATATGCTGAAAGTTACAGAAAGCTACCATTCTTCTGTCTTACCAAAACGTGTAAGAAAGGCAGAGAACCACCTTTCTTTATTTCCATTGAGAAGTGATTCTTGTTCCGAATACAGCTGAGATGATGTAAGTATTCCTTTAATCTATCTTCCTCATGAGACCGCTCTATGAAAGTATAGTCCACATGTCTAAAGTACGGCCTTAAGGGTGACGAATCAGACTGCTCTAAAACCTCTTGACTGAACCTAACGTAGATTGAGTAACGAGCGTACCGAAACAATGGCGATTCTACGTACAACGGTGTCGAACGTTTTGCTTATCTGCTGAGACTGTTGGTGGGCAAAGGTTCTTATCATAAACGTAAGTCGGTCTATTTTATCGACACACTGAGGGCATTGCCGGCCGCTTATTTAGCTTTGATGTACTGTCACATTTTACAAAGGTCCTTCTCGCGAAGTTTGGAGTTAATTGCCAATAATTTTTGAGCGATCATCACTGTTTTATTGCGGCACGCCCTTTCTACAACTTATTTTATGTTTAACCAAGAATTTTTTGTGCAACCCTCTTTCTCTCCTTCTGACTAACACACATATATGAACCTCAGATGAATTTCGGTTGACTTCAAACCCTGTGTTACAATAAACTTTATCACTGCACACTAGTCATTTTTCTGCATTTCCTACAATTCATGCTCTAAACACTGTTGAAAAGTACGTTGTTATAAGCATAAAACAGAGCTGATCATTGACTGATTTTTAAGCTCTTACAGCAGCCGTGTTTGCAGACTAAATTATGGGAATTTACGTCTAGCTGTTATTAAATCACTGTACTTTTTAAATGCCCGAATGTGTTGCAGCATATTTTGCTATCAAAAGTCCTGCAAAGTGCAAACGAGTTTGATTATTCTATGAAAAATTGGGCCTAAATAGGTGTGTTAGTTGTGATTTTTTTTTTTTTTTTTTTTTTTTTTTTTTTTTGCCAGAGAGATGGACTCAGTGGGATCCCCTTCACTTTATTGCATCTGCAAGTAAATGATTGTGTTGTGAGTTTTGTAGACGAGTTAAAATGCCACTATATCTATATTTGGATGCCCGAAAATATTTCACGACTACATTTTGTGATTATTTACAATTATTTTCGTGATATCCGTTCTCGTCTGCGTGTTCATCTGTTGTCGACACAGGTCTAGCAACACACCGTATTTTCAGATGAGGCCCAGTACTGTGTACAGCATTCCAATGGGCGTATCCGTTTGTGGAGGCTCGAAGGAGAATGAACCTTGTAATACTGCACATGCCATCGTCATAACTATCCAATACTACGCTAGATGGTACAGGCTACCATTTGGTACACGAAATCTTTTTCTCTAGTTCTCATTATAGGTGACTTCGGCAGCAGAAAGCCTACGTTTTTGACGTATTACGTCCGATGGCCGTGACCTATCTTCGAGTCTCTGTGACGTTATCTTCAAACAAGATAACGCAAGACCCCATGTTGCCACCACTGTCCTGACCTCCCTCGATACAAAGGGATTCTGGCTTTTGCCTGGTCGGCACATGCTCCAACTGGCACACGTCTACGAAATATGAACACTAACACAGAGTTGAAGGAGCCTGGAATGATGTACCCATATTATCCAAGTTCAGTTCGACCCGATAATCTGCCGAATTAGAGCCATTGTTACCCCAGATGTGACAGCGCTGTGCACAGATTTTGAGTCCTGTGTATCTCTCATTCATCTACCAATGTAATATTGTACTCTTTCTAATATTATTTACGCTGTGGCGCGTCCTCTGTAAAGCGTCAATAGCCGACCGTCCGAGAGCCGCAGCATTCAGACTTGCGCGATTCTGACTACCAGCAGTCGACATTCGGACCGCAGCCAGAAGTCGGTAGCCGGATAGTCAGGGACCTAGCGACCACACCAAGCCACTAAACGACGCACGCAGCAGACAGCGGCGCACACCGACCAGACCACGTTTTACGTCTTCCAACAAAGGAACCACCCAGCAAGAAGGCTGTTCTCATCCACGCGGCCAGGATTCGTGAATGCTCTATAGCCTCCACCGGGAGCGCATCCACCCGACCTCGCCGCCGCTGCTGCCGCCCTATGCTCCGTCGCCGTCCATCTCGTCGCCACGCCTCTGGGGATGTGTCCTGCTTAACACGACGGAGTTGGGGAAGTTTTCAGTAGTTACTGTCAGACAAATTTTCGTATCCTGTGCTGAACACGGACCTTAGAACAATTACCAGTACGACTACCACATCCGACTCATATGGATTTTTTGCTATAAGTTTCCATTGAGTCACTGATGTATGAAACCCCATTAGAAATTAAAGAATACATCTACACCTACATGGTTACTCTGCAATTCGCACATAAGTGCCTGGCAGAGGGTTTATCGAACCATTTTCATACTATTTCTCTAACATTCCAGGCTCGAATGGCGCGTGGGAAAAAGGAAAACCTAAATCTTTCCGTTCGAGCTCTGATTTCTCTTATTTTGTTATGATGATCATTTCTCACTACGCAGGTGGGTGTCAACAAATTATTTTCGCATTCGAAAGAGAAATTCGCTGATCTAAATTTTGTAAATAGATCTCGCCGCAAAGAAAACCGCCATTGTTTCAGTGACTGCCACCCCAACTCGCGTATCATATCAGTGAAACTTTCACCCCTATTGCACGATAACACGAAACGAGCTGCCCTTCTTTGCACTTTTTCGATGTCCTCCGTCAATCCTACCTGGTAAGGATCTCACAGCGCGCAGCAATATTCCAGCAGGGGATGGACATGTGTAATGTAGGCTGCCTCTTTAGTGGGTTTGTCGCATCTTCTACGTGTTCTGCCAACAAAGCGCAGACTTTGTTTCGCCTTCCCCACAATATTATCTATGGGGTCTTCCCAATTTAAGTTGCTCGTAATTGTAATTCCTAGGTATTTAGTCGAACTGACAGCCCTTAGATTTGTGCGATTTATCGTATACCCAAAATTTATCAGATATCTTTTAGTACCCATGTGGATGACCTCGCACTTGTCATGGTTTAGTGCCAATTGCCACTTTTCGCATCATATAGAAATTCTCTGTAGATCATTTTGTAATTGGAATTGATCGTCTGATGATTTTACCGGACGGTAAATTACAGCATCATCTGCAAACAATCTAAGGGGGCTGCTCAGATTTTCACCCAGATCATTTATGTAAATCAGAAACAGCAGAGGGCCTATGACACAACCTTGAGGAACGCCAGATATCGCTTCTGTTCTACTCGATGATTCACCGACTATCACTACGAACTATGACACCTCTGAGAGGAAATCACGAATCCAGACACACAAGTGAGACGATACTCCATATGCACGCAATTTGATTAATAGTCGCTTGTGAGGAACGGTATCAAAAGCCTTCCGGAAATCTAGGAATGTGCGAACGATCTGAGATCCCTTGTCAACAGCACTCATTGCTTCATGGGAATAAAGAGCTAGCTGTGTTGCACAAGAACGATATTTTCTGAATCCATGTTGGTTATTTATCAATTAGTCATTTTCTTCAAGATGATACGTAATGATCGAGTACAGTATATGCTCCAAAATCCTACTGCAAATTGAGGTAAACCCATATCTGGTTGGCAGGATCCTAGCTTTCTGTCTCACTGTATAACAGAAGGCAGTCGTGTCTGAGCGCATGTCATTAAAGTTCATTCAGTATGAAATGTATATAGGAAGAAAGTTATAACAGGACTCGGAGCCAGGGATGTAATAAGGCCACACTGGAGTAGGCCAAGTGCCGGTCGGTGTCCCACGTGCTGAGTGGACGAACACCTCCTCCGCGGCACAGCCTACCGCGTGACGATACCAGACCGATCACCGGGAAGTACTACAACCCGACCCAGTACCGGTTACAACAAACGGCATTTGCCTCAATTCCTGATAATTCGACCCGACACACAAACAAGACACTGCTGTAAAAGCAGCGAGGAGCTGCAGCATTTAAGCCCGTCTGAACCACTCCGTCAGCACTCAAACAGCTGAGCAATTATCAGACATCGAGCCTCTGCTGCTCCGTACCGCACTGATAAGGCAGATGCGTCTAACACGAAAGACTGCCTGCCATCTAAGCATCTGGACACCACGCAGCCCTGCACTTTGCCACCGCCCAGAAAATATGACATATGGGTCCAGCCATTCCTACTCTTGGAAGCGTATCAACAGAGGAGCTCTATGATTTCAGTATGAAAAACTGCACCGGTTACTGAACCGTACTTTACGAACTGTAAGACACCCTTTTCCTTCGAAACCTTGTCTACAAAACTCCGGCGAGTCTTATACTCGAAATTAACATAAAAATGTCTAGCGTTTCACTTAAAATTTCCGCCAGCCTTAAAAATGGGCATATATTCGATGTCGCGGGAAAACTATCTCTGTCTGGCAACGTTGTGTTCAACTGGCAGCAGCAGTGCACCGACACGACGAAAATTAGTTACGGGGATGCACAGGCTTGCTAACGCTGCCTCCCTCCCGCCCCGCCATCACAAACCCAGAACACTGTCTAGCCTATAATGCGTCACTGCAGTCTACGGCGCCATTGAACTTTAAATGAAAGTGATTTGTCTTATTGGTAACAGTGCAATATTTTTCTTATTAGCTAGTTTCGTAATGGAACAAAATAAAAGATATTCACAAGATGTGATCTCTAAATTTAAAGTAATATCATATGCAGAACAACATGGAAACAGGGCAACTGAGCGGCATTTCGGCCCTCCACCAATAAAAATGTCATTCGGGATTGGGGGGTGGGGGGTGGGGGTGGGGAGGGGAGGCTAGTAAAGAAGCACCGAAAAAAATTAGGAAGATTAAATTTGTCATTAATGCAAAATGGCCAAAACTAGAAGATGATGATTTTCAGGAATTTTAAAGATCTGTTCGGTTTTATAAATTGATAATTATTTTAGTCTGATTTTGCAATCTACTAATGAAAATAAAAAAAAATGACTTACATTAGACTGCGTCTTACAGCCTGTAGCGCCTTAAAGTCCGTAATACACGGTATTTTTTTCATCCTTGGCACAATGCGTTTTGAGAATTTATTCTTTTCATCAAATGCTGTTGTTTTCATAAATATATTTTATGACGTTAGCATTTGTAATGATCTCGCTCTCTTTCATTGTACTAGTCTGTTGAGGTTATACTGGAATCGGAAAGCCGGACAAAATAAATCTCGGAATGTCTTTATACGCAAATGTTAGAGATGGTACTTCGTTTGCCTACTTGCAAGTATTGTGTCTCCCCCGTTACACAGAATATCACACACGGACAAATCATCACTTACATTGTTTGTTTTTATAATCAAAACATATAAGGTAGTTGCTGCAGTTATGATACACAAAAGAAACATTTCAAACAATGAACTGATTCGCTATCTGTTTTGTCATTAAGAATTTTTTCTCGTTGCTTTTTGTGGCGCACAACAGTTTCAAGCTCGTCCATTAAATCCCCTGCAT